>NW_018743924.1:0-29977 GCF_001683475.1 Chenopodium quinoa
ATCATTTGATTCAAAAGCTTTGTTTCACTTTCACTTGATTCAAATCGCTATTTTGAATGCATTTGAATTTCATTTGATTGAAAAAGCTTTGTTTGAATGTGTTTGATTTTTATTTGATTAAATTAGCTTTGTTTGAATGTGATTGACTTTTATTTGAATCAATTAGCTTTGTTTAATGCATTTGACTTTCATTTAATTCAAAAAGCTTTGTTTGAATGTGTTTGACTTTAATTTGATTCAAATAGCTTTGTTTGAATGATTTTGACTTTCACTTGATTTAAATACCTTTTTTGAATGCGTTTGACTTTCATCTGATTCAAATAGCATTCTTGAATGTGTTTGACTTTCATTTGGTTCAAATAGCTTTGTTTAAATGTGTTTGACTTTCATTTGATTCAATTAGCTTTGCTTGAATGTGGTTAACTTTCAATTGAGTCAATTTGCTTTGTTGAATGCATTTGACTTTCATTTGATTCAAAAAGTTTTGTTTGACTGTCATATGATTCAATTAGCCTCGTTGAATGCATTTGAAAATCATTTGATTCAAAAAGCTTTGTTTGAATTCTTTGGACTTTTACTTGATTCAATTAGCTTTTTTCAAAGCATTTGACTTTCATATGATTTAATTAGCTTTGTTTGAATGTTTTTGACTTTCATTTGATGCAATTAGCTTGTCTGAATGTGTTTGACTTTCGTTTGATTTAATTATCTTTTTTGAATGCATTTGACTTTCATTTGATTCAGATAGCATTGTTTGAATGTGTTTGACTTTCATTTGATTCAAATAGCTTTGTTTGAATGTGTTTGCCTTCCACTGGATTTAATTAGCTTTGTTTGAATGTGGTTGACTTTTAATTGATTCAATTTGATCTGTTGAATGCATTTGACTTTCATTTGATTCAAAAAGATTTGTTTGAATGTGTTTGACTTTCATATGATTCAATTAGTATCGTTGAATGCATTTGACAATCATTTGATTCAAAAAGCTATGTTTGAATTTGTTTGACTTTCACTTGATTCAATTAGCTTTTTTGAAATCATTTGACTTTCTTTTGATTCAAAAAGCTTTGTTTGAATGTGTTTGATTTTCACTTGATTTAATATGCTTTGTTTGAATGTGGTTAACTTTCATTTGATTCAATTAGCTTTGTTTGAATGTGGTTGACTTTCATTTGATTCAATTAGGTTTGTTAGAATGCCATTGACTTTCGTTTGATTTAATTAGGTTTGTTAGAATGCCATTGACTTTCATTTGATTCAATTAGCTTTGTTGAATGCATATGACTTTCATTTGATTCAAAAAGCTTTGTTTGAATGTGTTTGACTCTCATTTGATTCAATTAGCATCGTTGAACGCATTTGACAGTCATTTGATTCAAAAAGCTTTGTTTGAATTACCTAGACTTTCACTTGATTCAATTAGCTTTTTTGAATGGATTTAACTTTCATTTGATTTAAAAAGCTTTGTTTAAATGTGTTTGACTTTCACTTGATTTAATTACTTTTTTTTAATTGCATTTGACTTTCAGTTGATTCAAAAAGATTTGTTTGAATGTGCTTGACTTTCATATGATTCAATTAGCATCGTTGAATGGATTTGACAATCATTTGATTCAAAAAGCTTTGTTTGACTTTCACTTGATTCAAATCGCTATTTTGAATGCATTTGAATTTCATTTGATTGAAAAAGCTTTGTTTGAATGTGTTTGATTTTATTTGATTAAATTAGCTTTGTTTGAATGTGATTGACTTTTTTGAATCAATTAGCTTTGTTTAATGCATTTGACTTTCATTTAATTCAAAAAGCTTTGTTTGAATGTGTTTGACTTTAATTTGATTCAAATAGCTTTGTTTGAATGATTTTGACTTTCACTTGATTTAAATACCTTTTTTGAATGCGTTTGACTTTCATCTGATTCAAATAGCATTTCTTGAATGTGTTTGACTTTCATTTGGTTCAAATAGCTTTTTTTAAATGTGTTTGACTTTCATTTGATTCAATTAGCTTTGCTTGAATGGTTAACTTTCAATTGAGTCAATTTGCTTTGTTGAATGCATTTGACTTTCATTTGATTCAAAAAGTTTGTTTGACTGTCATATGATTCAATTAGCCTCGTTGAATGCATTTGAAATCATTTGATTCAAAAAGCTTTGTTTGAATTCTTTGGACTTTTACTTGATTCAATTAGCTTTTTTCAAAGCATTTGACTTTCATATGATTTAATTAGCTTTGTTTGAATGTTTTTTACTTTCATTTGATGCAATTAGCTTTGTCTGAATGTGTTTGACTTTCGTTTGATTTAATTATCTTTTTTGAATGCATTTGACTTTCATTTGATTCAGATAGCATTGTTTGAATGTGTTTGACTTTCATTTGATTCAAATAGCTTTGTTTTGAATGTGTTTGCCTTCCATTGGATTTAATTAGCTTTGTTTGAATGTGGTTGACTTTTAATTGATTCAATTGAATGCATTTGACTTTCATTTGATTCAAAAAGATTTGTTTGAATGTGTTTGACTTTCATATGATTCAATTAGTATCGTTGAATGCATTTGACAATCATTTGATTCAAAAAGCTATGTTTGAATTTGTTTGACTTTCACTTGATTCAATTAGCTTTTTTGAAATCATTTGACTTTCTTTTGATTCAAAAAGCTTTGTTTGAATGTGTTTGATTTTCACTTGATTTAATATGCTTTGTTTGAATGTGGTTAACTTTCATTTGATTCAATTAGCTTTGTTTGAATGTGGTTGACTTTCATTTGATTCAATTAGGTTTGTTAGAATGCCATTGACTTTCGTTTGATTTAATTAGGTTTGTTAGAATGCCATTGACTTTCATTTGATTCAATTAGCTTTGTTGAATGCATATGACTTTCATTTGATTCAAAAAGCTTTGTTTGAATGTGTTTGACTCTCATTTGATTCAATTAGCATCGTTGAACGCATTTGACAGTCATTTGATTCAAAAAGCTTTGTTTGAATTACCTAGACTTTCACTTGATTCAATTAGCTTTTTTGAATGGATTTAACTTTCATTTGATTTAAAAAGCTTTGTTTAAATGTGTTTGACTTTCACTTGATTTAATTACTTTTTTTTAATTGCATTTGACTTTCAGTTGATTCAAAAAGATTTGTTTGAATGTGCTTGACTTTCATATGATTCAATTAGCATCGTTGAATGGATTTGACAATCATTTGATTCAAAAAGCTTTGTTTGACTTTCACTTGATTCAAATCGCTATTTTGAATGCATTTGAATTTCATTTGATTGAAAAAGCTTTGTTTGAATGTGTTTGATTTTTATTTGATTAAATTAGCTTTGTTTGAATGTGATTGACTTTCATTTGAATCAATTAGCTTTGTTTAATGCATTTGACTTTCATTTAATTCAAAAAGCTTTGTTTGAATGTGTTTGACTTTAATTTGATTCAAATAGCTTTGTTTGAATGATTTGACTTTCACTTGATTTAAATACCTTTTTTGAATGCGTTTGACTTTCATCTGATTCAAATAGCATTTCTTGAATGTGTTTGACTTTCATTTGGTTCAAATAGCTTTGTTTAAATGTGTTTGACTTTCATTTGATTCAATTAGCTTTGCTTGAATGTGGTTAACTTTCAATTGAGTCAATTTGCTTTGTTGAATGCATTTGACTTTCATTTGATTCAAAAAGTTTTGTTTGACTGTCATATGATTCAATTAGCCTCGTTGAATGCATTTGACAATCATTTGATTCAAAAAGCTTTGTTTGAATTCTTTGGACTTTTACTTGATTCAATTAGCTTTTTTCAAAGCATTTGACTTTCATATGATTTAATTAGCTTTGTTTGAATGTTTTTTGACTTTCATTTGATGCAATTAGCTTTGTCTGAATGTGTTTGACTTTCGTTTGATTTAATTATCTTTTTTGAATGCATTTGACTTTCATTTGATTCAGATAGCATTGTTTGAATGTGTTTGACTTTCATTTGATTCAAATAGCTTTGTTTGAATGTGTTTGCCTTCCATTGGATTTAATTAGCTTTGTTTGAATGGTTGACTTTTAATTGATTCAAATGTTGAATGCATTTGACTTTCATTTGATTCAAAAAGATTTGTTTGAATGTGTTTGACTTTCATATGATTCAATTAGTATCGTTGAATGCATTTGACAATCATTTGATTCAAAAAGCTATGTTTGAATTTGTTTGACTTTCACTTGATTCAATTAGCTTTTTTGAAATCATTTGACTTTCTTTTGATTCAAAAAGCTTTGTTTGAATGTGTTTGATTTTCACTTGATTTAATATGCTTTGTTTGAATGTGGTTAACTTTCATTTGATTCAATTAGCTTTGTTTGAATGTGGTTGACTTTCATTTGATTCAATTAGGTTTGTTAGAATGCCATTGACTTTCGTTTGATTTAATTAGGTTTGTTAGAATGCCATTGACTTTCATTTGATTCAATTAGCTTTGTTGAATGCATATGACTTTCATTTGATTCAAAAAGCTTTGTTTGAATGTGTTTGACTCTCATTTGATTCAATTAGCATCGTTGAACGCATTTGACAGTCATTTGATTCAAAAAGCTTTGTTTGAATTACCTAGACTTTCACTTGATTCAATTAGCTTTTTTGAATGGATTTAACTTTCATTTGATTTAAAAAGCTTTGTTTAAATGTGTTTGACTTTCACTTGATTTAATTACTTTTTTTTAATTGCATTTGACTTTCAGTTGATTCAAAAAGATTTGTTTGAATGTGCTTGACTTTCATATGATTCAATTAAATCGTTGAACGGATTTGACAATCATTTTGAATTCAAAAAGCTTTGTTTGACTTTCACTTGATTTCAAATCGCTATTTTGAATGCATTTGAATTTCATTTGATTGAAAAAGCTTTGTTTGAATGTGTTTGATTTTTATTTGATTAAATTAGCTTTGTTTTGAATGTGATTGACTTTCATTTGAATCAATTAGCTTTGTTTAATGCATTTGACTTTCATTTAATTCAAAAAGCTTTGTTTGAATGTGTTTGACTTTAATTTGATTCAAATAGCTTTGTTTGAATGATTTTGACTTTCACTTGATTTAAATACCTTTTTTGAATGCGTTTGACTTTCATCTGATTCAAATAGCATTTTCTTGAATGTGTTTGACTTTCATTTGGTTCAAATAGCTTTGTTTAAATGTGTTTTGACTTTCATTTGATTCAATTAGCTTTGCTTGAATGTGGTTAACTTTCAATTGAAGTCAATTTGCTTTGTTGAATGCATTTGACTTTCATTTGATTCAAAAAGTTTTGTTTGACTGTCATATGATTCAATTAGCCTCGTTGAATGCATTTGACAATCATTTGATTCAAAAAGCTTTGTTTGAATTCTTTGGACTTTTACTTGATTCAATTAGCTTTTTTCAAAGCATTTGACTTTCATATGAATTTAATTAGCTTTGTTTGAATGTTTTTGACTTTCATTTGATTGCAATTAGCTTTGTCTGAATGTGTTTGACTTTGTTTGATTTAATTATCTTTTTTGAATGCATTTGACTTTCATTTGATTCAGATAGCATTGTTTGAATGTGTTTGACTTTCATTTGATTCAAATAGCTTTGTTTGAATGTGTTTGCCTTCCATTGGATTTAATTAGCTTTGTTTGAATGTGGTTGACTTTTTAATTGATTCAATTTGATCTGTTGAATGCATTTGACTTTCATTTGATTCAAAAAGATTTGTTTGAATGTGTTTGACTTTCATATGAATTCAATTAGTATCGTTGAATGCATTTGACAATCATTTGATTCAAAAAAGCTATGTTTGAATTTGTTTGACTTTCACTTGATTCAATTAGCTTTTTTGAAATCATTTTGACTTTCTTTTTGATTCAAAAAGCTTTGTTTTGAATGTGTTTGATTTTCACTTGATTTAATATGCTTTGTTTGAATGTGGTTAACTTTCATTTGATTCAATTAGCTTTGTTTGAATGTGGTTGACTTTCATTTGATTCAATTAGGTTTTGTTAGAATGCCATTGACTTTCGTTTGATTTAATTAGGTTTGGTTAGAATGCTCAATTGACTTTCATTTGATTCAATTAGCTTTGTTGAATGCATATGACTTTCATTTGATTCAAAAAGCTTTGTTTAATGTGTTTGACTCTCATTTGATTCAATTAGCATCGTTGAACGCATTTGACAGTCATTTGATTCAAAAAGCTTTGTTTTGAATTACCTAGACTTTCACTTGATTCAATTAGCTTTTTTGAATGGATTTAACTTTCATTTGATTTAAAAAGCTTTGTTTAAATGTGTTTGACTTTCACTTGATTTAATTACTTTTTTTTTAATTGCATTGACTTTCAAGTTGATTCAAAAAGATTTGTTTGAAATGTGCTTGACTTTCATATGATTCAATTAACATCGTTGAAACGGATTTGACAATCATTATGATTCAAAAAGCTTTGTTTGACTTTCACTTGATTCAAATCGCTATTTTGAATGCATTTGAATTTCATTTGATTGAAAAAGCTTTGTTTGAATGTGTTTGATTTTTATTTGATTAAATTAGCTTTGTTTGAATGTGATTGACTTTCATTTGAATCAATTAGCTTTTTTAATGCATTTGACTTTCATTTAATTCAAAAAGCTTTGTTTGAATGTGTGTTTGACTTTAATTTGATTCAAATAGCTTTGTTTGAATGATTTTGACTTTCACTTGATTTAAAATACTTTTTTGAATGCGTTTGACTTTTCATCTGATTCAAATAGCATTTCTTGAATGTGTTTGACTTTCATTTGGTTCAAATAGCTTTGTTTAAATGTGTTTGACTTTCATTTGATTCAATTAGCTTTGCTTGAATGTGGTTTAACTTTCAATTGAGTCAATTTGCTTTTGTTTGAATGCATTTGACTTTTCATTTGATTCAAAAAGTTTTGTTTGACTGTCATATGATTCAATTAGCCCTCGTTGAATGCATTTGACAATCATTTGATTCAAAAAGCTTTGTTTGAATTCTTTGGACTTTTACTTGATTCAATTAGCTTTTTTTCAAAGCATTCTGACTTTCATATGATTTAATTAGCTTTGTTTGAATGTTTTTGACTTTCATTTGATGCAATTAGCTTTGTCTGAATGTGTTTGAACTTTGTTTGATTTAATTATCTTTTTTGAATGCATTTGACTTTCATTTGATTCAGATAGCATTGTTTGAATGTGTTTGACTTTCAATTTGATTCAAATAGCTTTGTTTGAATGTGTTTGCCTTCCATTGGATTTAATTAGCTTTGTTTGAATGTGGTTGACTTTTAATTGATTCAATTTGATCTGTTGAATGCATTTGACTTTCATTTGATTCATAAAGATTTGTTTGAATGTGTTTGACTTTCATATGATTCAATTAGTATCGTTGAATGCATTTGACAATCATTTGATTCAAAAAGCTATGTTTGAATTTGTTTTGACTTCACTTGATTCAATTAGCTTTTTTGAAATCATTTGACTTTCTTTGATTCAAAAAGCTTTGTTTGAATGTGTTTGATTTTCACTTGATTTTAATATGCTTTGTTTGAATGTGGTTAACTTTCATTTGATTCAATTAGCTTTTGTTGAATGTGGTTGACTTTCATTTGATTCAATTAGGTTTGTTAGAATGCCATTGACTTTCGTTTGATTTAATTAGGTTTGTTAGAATGCATTGACTTTCATTTGATTCAATTAGCTTTGTTGAATGCATATGACTTTCATTTGATTCAAAAAGCTTTGTTTGAATGTGTTTGACTCTCATTTGATTTCAATTAGCATCGTTGAACGCATTTGACAGTCATTTGATTCAAAAAGCTTTGTTTGAATTACCTAGACTTTCACTTGATTCAATTAGCTTTTTTGAATGGATTTAACTTTCATTTTGATTTAAAAAGCTTTGTTTAAATGTGTTTGACTTTCACTTGATTTAATTACTTTTTTTTTAATTGCATTTGACTTTCAGTTTGATTCAAAAAGATTTGTTTGAATGTGCTTGACTTTCATATGATTCAATTAAGCATCGTTGAACGGATTTGACAATCATTTGATTCAAAAAGCTTTGTTTGACTTTCACTTGATTCAAATCGCTATTTTGAATGCATTTTGAATTTCATTTGATTGAAAAAGCTTTGTTTGAATGTGTTTGATTTTTATTTGATTAAAATTAGCTTTGTTTGAATGTGATTGACTTTCATTTGAATCAATTAGCTTTGTTTAATGCATTTGACTTTCATTTAATTCAAAAAGCTTTGTTTGAATGTGTTTGACTTTAATTTGATTCAAATAGCTTTGTTTGAATGATTTGACTTTCACTTGATTTAAATACCTTTTTTGAATGCGTTTGACTTTCATCTGATTCAAATAGCATTTCTTGAATGTGTTTGACTTTCATTTGGTTCAAATAGCTTTGTTTAAATGTGTTTGACTTTCATTTGATTCAATTAGCTTTGCTTGAATGTGGTTAACTTTCAATTGAGTCAATTTGTTTGTTGAATGCATTTGACTTTCATTTAATTCAAAAAGTTTTGTTTGACTGTCATATGATTCAATTAGCCTCGTTGAATGCATTTTGACAATCATTTGATTCAAAAAGCTTTGTTTGAATTCTTTGGACTTTTACTTGATTCAATTAGCTTTTTTCAAAGCATTTGACTTTCATATGATTTAATTAGCTTTGTTTGAATGTTTTTGACTTTCATTTGATGCAATTAGCTTTGTCTGAATGTGTTTGAATTTTGTTTGATTTAATTATCTTTTTTGAATGCATTTGACTTTCATTTGATTCAGATAGCATTGTTTGAATGTGTTTGACTTTCATTTGACTCAAATAGCTTTGTTTGAATGTGTTTGCCTTCCATTGGATTTAATTACCTTTGTTTTGAATGTGGTTGAATTTTAATTGATTCAATTTGATCTGTTGAATGCATTTGACTTTCATTTGATTCAAAAAGATTTGTTTGAATGTGTTTGACTTTCATATGATTCAATTAGTATCGTTGAATGCATTTGACAATCATTTGATTCAAAAAGCTATGTTTGAATTTGTTTGACTTTCACTTGATTCAATTAGCTTTTTGAAATCATTTGACTTTCTTTTGATTCAAAAAGCTTTGTTTGAATGTGTTTGATTTTCACTTGATTTAATATGCTTTGTTTGAATGTGGTTAACTTTCATTTGATTCAATTAGCTTTGTTTGAATGTGGTTGACTTTCATTTGATTCAATTAGGTTTGTTAGAAATGCCATTGACTTTCGTTTGATTTAATTAGGTTTGTTAGAATGCCATTGACTTTCATTTGATTCAATTAGCTTTGTTGAATGCATATGACTTTCATTTGATTCAAAAAGCTTTGTTTGAATGTGTTTGACTCTCATTTGATTCAATTAGCATCGTTGAACGCATTTGACAGTCATTTGATTCAAAAAGCTTTGTTTGAATTACCTAGACTTTCACTTGATTCAATTAGCTTTTTTGAATGGATTTAACTTTCATTTGATTTAAAAAGCTTTTGTTTAAATGTGTTTGACTTTCACTTGATTTAATTACTTTTTTTTAATTGCATTTGACTTTCAGTTGATTCAAAAAGATTTGTTTGAATGTGCTTGACTTTCATATGATTCAATTAACATCGTTGAACGGATTTGACAATCATTTGATTCAAAAAGCTTTGTTTGACTTTCACTTGATTCAAATCGCTATTTTGAATGCATTTGAATTTCATTTGATTGAAAAAGCTTTGTTTGAATGTGTTTGATTTTTATTTGATTAAATTAGCTTTGTTTGAATGTGATTGACTTTCATTTGAATCAATTAGCTTTGTTTAATGCATTTGACTTCATTTAATTCAAAAAGCTTTGTTTGAATGTGTTTGACTTTAATTTGATTCAAATAGCTTTGTTTGAATGATTTTGACTTTCACTTGATTTAAATACCTTTTTTGAATGCGTTTGACTTTCATCTGATTCAAATAGCATTTCTTGAATGTGTTTGACTTTCATTTGGTTCAAATAGCTTTGTTTAAATGTGTTTGACTTTCATTTGATTCAATTAGCTTTGCTTGAATGTGGTTAACTTTCAATTAAGTCAATTTGCTTTGTTTGAATGCATTTGACTTTCATTTGATTCAAAAAGTTTTGTTTGACTGTCATATGATTCAATTAGCCTCGTTGAATGCATTTGACAATCATTTGATTCAAAAAGCTTTGTTTGAATTATTTGGACTTTTACTTGATTCAATTAGCTTTTTTCAAAGCATTTGACTTTCATATGATTTAATTAGCTTTGTTTGAATGTTTTTGACTTTCATTTGATGCAATTAGCTTTTGTCTGAATGTGTTTGACTTTTGTTTGATTTAATTATCTTTTTTGAATGCATTTGACTTTCATTTGATTCAGATAGGATTGTTTGAAATGTGTTTGACTTTCATTTGATTCAAATAGCTTTGTTTTGAATGTGTTTGCCCTTCCATTGGATTTAATTAGCTTTGTTTGAATGTGGTTGACTTTTAATTGATTCAATTTGACCTGTTGAATGCATTTGACTTTCATTTGAATTCATAAAGATTTGTTTGAATGTGTTTTGACTTTCATATGATTCAATTAGTATCGTTGAATGCATTTGACAATCATTTGATTCAAAAAGCTATGTTTGAATTTGTTTGACTTTCACTTGATTCAATTAGCTTTTTTGAAATCATTTGACTTTCTTTTGATTCAAAAAGCTTTGTTTGAAATGTGTTTGAATTTTCACTTGATTTAATATGCTTTGTTTGAATGTGGTTAACTTTCATTTGATTCAATTAGCTTTGTTTGAATGTGGTTGACTTTCATTTGATTCAATTAGGTTTGTTAGAATGCCATTGACTTTCGTTTGATTTAATTAGGTTTGTTAGAATGCCATTGACTTTCATTTGATTCAATTAGCTTTGTTGAATGCATATGACTTTCATTTGATTCAAAAAGCTTTGTTTCAATGTGTTTGACTCTCATTTGATTCAATTAGCATCGTTCAACGCATTTGACAGTCATTTGATTCAAAAAGCTTTGTTTGAATTACCTAGACTTTCACTTGATTCAATTAGCTTTTTTGAATGGATTTAACTTTCATTTGATTTAAAAAGCTTTGTTTAAATGTGTTTGACTTTCACTTGATTTAATTACTTTTTTTTAATTGCATTTGACTTTCAGTTGATTGAAAAAGATTTGTTTGAATGTGCTTGACTTTCATATGATTCAATAAACATCGTTGAACGGATTGACAATCATTTGATTCAAAAAGCTTTGTTTGACTTTCACTTGATTCAAATCGCTATTTTGAATGCATTTGAATTTCATTTGATTGAAAAAAGCTTTGTTTGAATGTGTTTGATTTTTATTTGATTAAATTAGCTTTGTTTGAATGTGATTGACTTTCATTTGAATCAATTAGCTTTGTTTAATGCATTTGACTTTCATTTAATTCAAAAAGCTTTGTTTGAATGTGTTTTGACTTTAATTTGATTCAAATAGCTTTGTTTGAATGATTTTTGACTTTCACTTGATTTAAATACCTTTTTTGAATGCGTTTCGACTTTCATCTGATTCAAATAGCATTTCTTGAATGTGTTTGACTTTCATTTGTTCAAATAGGCTTTGTTTAAAATGTGTTTGACTTTCATTTGATTCAATTAGCTTTGCTTGAATGTGGTTAACTTTCAATTAGTCAATTTGCTTTGTTGAATGCATTTGACTTTCATTTGATTCAAAAAGTTTTGTTTGACTGTCATATGATTCAATTAGCCTCGTTGAATGCATTTTGACAATCATTTGATTCAAAAAGCTTTGTTTGAATTATTTGGACTTTTACTTGATTCAATTAGCTTTTTTCAAAGCATTTGACTTTCATATGATTTAATTAGCTTTGTTTGAATGTTTTTGACTTCATTTGATGCAATTAGCTTTTGTCTGAATGTGTTTGACTTTTGTTTGATTTAATTATCTTTTTTGAATGCATTTGACTTTCATTTGATTCAGATAGGATTGTTTGAATGTGTTTTGACTTTCATTTGATTCAAATAGCTTTGTTTGAATGTGTTTGCCTTCCATTGGATTTAATTAGCTTTGTTTGAATGTGGTTGACTTTTAATTGATTCAATTTGACTCTGTTGAATGCATTTGACTTTTTCATTTGATTCATAAAGATTTGTTTGAAATGTGTTTGACTTTCATATGATTCAATTAGTATCGTTGAATGCATTTGACAATCATTTGATTCAAAAAGCTATGTTTGAATTTGTTTGACTTTCACTTGATTCAATTAGCTTTTTTGAAATCATTTGACTTTCTTTTGATTCAAAAAGCTTTGTTTGAATGTGTTTGATTTTCACTTGATTTAATATGCTTTGGTTTGAATGTGGTTAACTTTCATTTGATTCAATTAGCTTTGTTTGAATGTGGTTGACTTTCATTTGATTCAATTAGGTTTGTTAGAATGCCATTGACTTTCGTTTGATTTAATTAGGTTTGTTAGAATGTCCATTGACTTTCATTTGATTCAATTAGCTTTTGTTGAATGCATATGACTTTCATTTGATTCAAAAAGCTTTTTGTTTGAATGTGTTTGACTTCTCATTTGATTCAATTAGCATCGTTGCAACGCATTTTGACAGTCCATTTGATTCAAAAAAGCTTTGTTTGAATTACCTAGACTTTCACTTGATTCAATTAGCTTTTTTGAAATGGATTTAACTTTCATTTGATTTAAAAAAGCTTTGTTTAAATGTGTTTGACTTTCACTTGATTTAATTACTTTTTTTTAATTGCATTTTGACTTTCAGTTGATTGCAAAAAGATTTGTTTGAATGTGCTTGACTTTCATATGATTCAATTAACAATCGTTGAAACGGATTCGACAATCTTTTGATTCAAAAAGCTTTGTTTGACTTTCACTTGATTCAAATCGCTATTTGAATGCATTTGAATTTCATTTGATTGAAAAAGCTTTGTTTGAATGTGTTTGATTTTTTATTTGATTAAATTAGCTTTGTTTGAATGTGATTGACTTTCATTTGAATCAATTAGCTTTGTTTAATGCATTTGACTTTCATTTAATTCAAAAAGCTTTGTTTGAATGTGTTTGACTTTAATTTGATTCAAATAGCTTTGTTTGAATGATTTTGACTTTCACTTGATTTAAATACCTTTTTTGAATGCGTTTGACTTTCATCTGATTCAAATAGCATTTCTTGAATGTGTTTGACTTTCATTTGGTTCAAATAGCTTTGTTTAAATGTGTTTGACTTTCATTTGATTCAATTAGCTTTGCTTGAATGTGGTTAACTTTAATTAAGTCAATTTGCTTTGTTGAATGCATTTGACTTTCATTTGATTCAAAAAGTTTTGTTTGACTGTCATATGATTCAATTAGCCTCGTTGAATGCATTTGACAATCATTTGATTCAAAAAGCTTTGTTTGAATTATTTGGACTTTTACTTGATTCAATTAGCTTTTTTCAAAGCATTTGACTTTCATATGATTTAATTAGCTTTGTTTGAATGTTTTTTTGACTTTCATTTGATGCAATTAGCTTTGTCTGAATGTGTTTGACTTTTGTTTGATTTAATTATCTTTTTTGAATGCATTTGACTTTCATTTGATTCAGATAGCATTGTTTGAATGTGTTTGACTTTCATTTGATTCAAATAGCTTTGTTTGAATGTGTTTGCCTTCCATTGGATTTAATTAGTTTGTTTGAATGTGGTTGACTTTTAATTGATTCAATTTGATCTGTTGAATGCATTTGACTTTCATTTGATTCAAAAAGATTTGTTTGAATGTGTTTGACTTTCATATGATTCAATTAGTATCGTTGAATGCATTTGACAATCATTTGATTCAAAAAGCTATGTTTGAATTTGGTTTGACTTTCACTTGATTCAATTAGCTTTTTTGAAATCATTTGACTTTCTTTTGATTCAAAAAGCTTTGTTTGAATGTGTTTGATTTTCATTGATTTAATATGCTTTGTTTGAATGTGGTTACTTTCATTTGATTCAATTAGCTTTGTTTGAATGTGGTTGACTTTTCATTTGATTCAATTAGGTTTGTTAGAATGCCATTGACTTTCGTTTGATTTAATTAGGTTTGTTAGAATAATGCCATTGACTTTCATTTGATTCAATTAGCTTTGTTGAATGCATATGACTTTCATTTGATTCAAAAAGCTTTGTTTGAATGTGTTTGACTCTCATTTGATTTCAATTAGCATCGTTGAACGCATTTGACAGTCATTTGATTCAAAAAGCTTTGTTTGAATTACCTAGACTTTCACTTGATTCAATTAGCTTTTTTGAATGGATTTAACTTTCATTTGATTTAAAAAGCTTTGTTTAAATGTGTTTGACTTTCACTTGATTTAATTACTTTTTTTAATTGCATTTGACTTTCAGTTGATTCAAAAAGATTTGTTTGAATGTGCTTGACTTTCATATGATTCAATTAACATCGTTGAACGGATTTGACAATCATTTTGATTCAAAAAGCTTTGTTTGACTTTCACTTGATTCAAATCGCTATTTTGAATGCATTTGAATTTCATTTGATTGAAAAAGCTTTGTTTGAATGTGTTTGATTTTTATTTGATTAAATTAGCTTTGTTTGAATGTGATTGACTTTCATTTGAATCAATTAGCTTTGTTTAATGCATTTGACTTTCATTTAATTCAAAAAGCTTTGTTTGAATGTGTTTGACTTTAATTTGATTCAAATAGCTTTGTTTGAATGATTTTGACTTTCACTTGATTTAAATACCTTTTTTTGAATGCGTTTGACTTTCATCTGATTCAAATAGCATTTCTTGAATGTGTTTGACTTTCATTTGGTTCAAATAGCTTTGTTTAAATGTGTTTGACTTTCATTTGATTCAATTAGCTTTTGCTTGAATGTGGTTAACTTTCAATTAAGTCAATTTGCTTTGTTGAATGCATTTGACTTTCATTTGATTCAAAAAGTTTTGTTTGACTGTCATATGATTCAATTAGCCTCGTTGAATGCATTTGACAGTCATTTGATTCAAAAAGCTTTGTTTGAATTATTTGGACTTTTACTTGATTCAATTAGCTTCTTTCAAAGCATTTGACTTTCATATGATTTAATTAGCTTTGTTTGAATGTTTTTGACTTTCATTTGATGCAATTAGCTTTGTCTGAATGTGTTTGACTTTTGTTTGATTTAATTATCTTTTTTGAATGCATTTGACTTTCATTTGATTCAGATAGGATTGTTTGAATTTGTTTGACTTTCATTTGATTCAAATAGCTTTGTTTGAATGTGTTTGCCTTCCATTGGATTTAATTAGCTTTGTTTGAATGTGGTTGACTTTTAATTGAATCAATTTGACCTGTTGAATGCATTTGACATTCATTTGATTCATAAAGATTTGTTTGAATGTGTTTGACTTTCATATGATTCAATTAGTATCGTTGAATGCATTTGACAATCATTTGATTCAAAAAGCTATGTTGATTTGTTTGACTTTCACTTGATTCAATTAGCTTTTTGAAATCATTTGACTTTCTTTTGATTCAAAAAGCTTTGTTTGAATGTGTTTGATTTTCACTTGATTTAATATGCTTTGTTGAATGTGGTTTAACTTTCATTTGAATCAATTAGCTTTTTTGAATGTGGTTGACTTTCATTTGATTCAATTAGGTTTGTTAGAATGCCATTGACTTTCGTTTGATTTAATTAGGTTTGTTAGAATGCCATTGACTTTCATTTGATTCAATTAGCTTTGTTGAATGCAGTATGACTTTCATTTGATTCAAAAAGCTTTGTTTCAATGTGTTTGACTCTCATTTGATTCAATTAGCATCGTTGAACGCATTTGACAGTCATTTGATTCAAAAAGCTTTGTTTGAATTACACTAGACTTTCACTTGATTCAATTAGCTTTTTTGAATGGATTTAACTTTCATTTGATTTAAAAAGCTTGTTTAAATGTGTTTGACTTTCACTTGATTTAATTACTTTTTTTTAATTGCATTTGACTTTCAGTTGATTCAAAAAGATTTGTTTGAATGTGCTTGACTTTCATATGATTCAATTAACATCGTTGAACGGATTTGACAATCATTTGATTCAAAAAGCTTTGTTTGACTTTCACTTGATTCAAATCGCTATTTTTGAATGCATTTGAATTTCATTTGATTGAAAAAGCTTTGTTTGAATGTGTTTGATTTTTATTTGATTAAATTAGCTTTGTTTGAATGTGATTGACTTTCATTTGAATCAATTAGCTTTGTTTAATGCATTTGACTTTCATTTAATTCAAAAAGCTTTGTTTGAATGTGTTTGACTTTAATTTGATTCAAATAGCTTTGTTTGAATGATTTTGACTTTCACTTGATTTAAATACCTTTTTGAATGCGTTTTGACTTTCATCTGATTCAAATAGCATTTCTTGAATGTGTTTGACTTTCATTTGGTTCAAATAGCTTTGTTTAAATGTGTTTGACTTTCATTTGATTCAATTAGCTTTGCTTGAATGTGGTTAACTTTCAATTGAGTCAATTTGCTTTGTTGAATGCATTTGACTTTCATTTGATTCAAAAAGTTTTGTTTGACTGTCATATGATTCAATTAGCCTCGTTGAATGCATTTGACATCATTTGATTCAAAAAGCTTTGTTTGAATTCTTGGACTTTTACTTGATTCAATTAGTTTTTTTCAAAGCATTTGACTTTTCATATGATTTTAATTAGCTTTGTTTGAATGTTTTTGACTTTCATTTGATGCAATTAGCTTTGTCTGAATGTGTTTGACTTTCGTTTGATTTAATTATCTTTTTTGAATGCATTTGACTTTCATTTGATTCAGATAGCATTGTTTGAATGGTGTTTTTGACTTTCATTTGATTCAAATAGCTTTGTTTGAATGTGTTTGCCTTCCATTGGATTTAATTAGCTTTGTTTGAATGTGGTTGACTTTTAATTGATTCAATTTGATCTGTTGAATGCATTTGACTTTCATTTGATTCAAAAGATTTGTTTGAATGTGTTTGACTTTCATATGATTCAATTAGTATCGTTGAATGCATTTGACAATCATTTGATTCAAAAAGCTATGTTTGAATTTGTTTGACTTTCACTTGATTCAATTAGCTTTTTTGAAATCATTTGACTTTCTTTTGATTCAAAAAGCTTTGTTTGAATGTGTTTGATTTTCACTTGATTTAATATGCTTTGTTTGAATGTGGTTAACTTTCATTTGATTCAATTAGCTTTGTTTGAATGTGGTTGACTTTCATTTGATTCAATTAGGTTTGTTAGAATGCCATTGACTTTCGTTTGATTTAATTAGGTTTGTTAGAATGCCATTGACTTTCATTTGATTCAATTTAGCTTTGTTGAATGCATATGACTTTCATTTGATTCAAAAAGCTTTGTTTGAATGTGTTTGACTCTCATTTGATTCAATTAGCATCGTTGAACGCATTTGACAGTCATTTGATTCAAAAAGCTTTGTTTGAATTACCTAGACTTTCACTTGATTCAATTAGCTTTTTTTGAATGGATTTAACTTTCATTTGATTTAAAAAGCTTTGTTTAAATGTGTTTGACTTTCACTTGATTTAATTACTTTTTTTAATTGCATTTGACTTTCAGTTGATTCAAAAAGATTTGTTTGAATGTGCTTGACTTTCATATGATTCAATTAGCATCGTTGAACGGATTTGACAATCATTTGATTCAAAAAAAGCTTTGTTTGACTTTCACTTGATTCAAATCGCTATTTTGAATGCATTTGAATTTCATTTGATTGAAAAAGCTTTGTTTGAATGTGTTTGATTTTTATTTGATTAAATTAGCTTTGTTTGAATGTGATTGACTTTCATTTGAATCAATTAGCTTTGTTTAATGCATTTGACTTTCATTTAATTCAAAAAGCTTTGTTTGAATGTGTTTGACTTTAATTTGATTCAAATAGCTTTGTTTGAATGATTTTGACTTTCACTTGATTTAAATACCTTTTTTGAATGCGTTTGACTTTCATCTGATTCAAATAGCATTTCTTGAATGTGTTTGACTTTCATTTGGTTCAAATAGCTTTGTTTAAATGTGTTTGACTTTCATTTGATTCAATTAGCTTTGCTTGAATGTGGTTAACTTTCAATTAAGTCAATTTGCTTTGTTGAATGCATTTGACTTTCATTTGATTCAAAAAGTTTTGTTTGACTGTCATATGATTCAATTAGCCTCGTTGAATGCATTTGACAATCATTTGATTCAAAAAGCTTTGTTTGAATTCTTTGGACTTTTACTTGATTCAATTAGCTTTTTCAAAGCATTTGACTTTCATATGATTTAATTAGCTTTGTTTGAATGTTTTTTGACTTTCATTTGATGCAATTAGCTTTGTCTGAATGTGTTTGACTTTCGTTTGATTTAATTATCTTTTTTGAATGCATTTGACTTTCATTTGATTCAGATAGCATTGTTTGAATGTGTTTGACTTTCATTTGATTCAAATAGCTTTGTTTGAATGTGTTTGCCTTCCATTGGATTTAATTAGCTTTGTTTGAATGTGGTTGACTTTTAATTGATTCAATTTGATCTGTTGAATGCATTTGACTTTCATTTGATTCAAAAAGATTTGTTTGAATGTGTTTGACTTTCATATGATTCAATTAGTATCGTTGAATGCATTTGACAATCATTTGATTCAAAAAGCTATGTTTGAATTTGTTTGACTTTCACTTGATTCAATTAGCTTTTTTGAAATCATTTGACTTTCTTTTGATTCAAAAAGCTTTGTTTGAATGTGTTTGATTTTCACTTGATTTAATATGCTTTGTTTGAATGTGGTTAACTTTCATTTGATTCAATTAGCTTTGTTTGAATGTGGTTGACTTTCATTTGATTCAATTAGGTTTGTTAGAATGCCATTGACTTTCGTTTGATTTAATTAGGTTTGTTAGAATGCCATTGACTTTCATTTGATTCAATTAGCTTTGTTGAATGCATATGACTTTCATTTGATTCAAAAAGCTTTGTTTCAATGTGTTTGACTCTCATTTTGATTCAATTAGCATCGTTGAACGCATTTGACAGTCATTTGATTCAAAAAGCTTTGTTTGAATTACCTAGACTTTCACTTGATTCAATTAGCTTTTTTGAATGGATTTAACTTTCATTTGATTTAAAAAGCTTTGTTTAAATGTGTTTGACTTTCACTTGATTTAATTACTTTTTTTTAATTGCATTTGACTTTCAGTTGATTCAAAAAGATTTGTTTGAATGTGCTTGACTTTCATATGATTCAATTAGCATCGTTGAACGGATTTGACAATCATTGATTCAAAAAGCTTTGTTTGACTTTCACTTGATTCAAATCGCTATTTGAATGCATTTTGAATTTCATTTGATTGAAAAAGCTTTGTTTGAATGTGTTTGATTTTATTTGATTAAATTAGCTTTGTTTGAATGTGATTGACTTTCATTTGAATCAATTAGCTTTTGTTTAATGCATTTGACTTTCATTTAATTCAAAAAGCTTTGTTTGAATGTGTTTGACTTTAATTTGATTCAAATAGCTTTGTTTGAATGATTTTGACTTTCACTTGATTTAAATACCTTTTTTGAATGCGTTTGACTTTCATCTGATTCAAATAGCATTTCTTGAATGTGTTTGACTTTCATTTGGTTCAAATAGCTTTGTTTAAATGTGTTTGACTTTCATTTGATTCAATTAGCTTTGCTTGAATGTGGTTAACTTTCAATTGAAGTCAATTTGCTTTGTTGAATGCATTTGACTTTCATTTGATTCAAAAAGTTTTGTTTGACTGTCATATGATTCAATTAGCCTCGTTGAATGCATTTGACAATCATTTGATTCAAAAAGCTTTGTTTGAATTACTTTGGACTTTTACTTGATTCAATTAGCTTTTTTCAAAGCATTTGACTTTCATATGATTTAATTAGCTTTGTTTGAATGTTTTTGACTTTCATTTGATGCAATTAGCTTTGTCTGAATGTGTTTGACTTTTCGTTTGATTTAATTATCTTTTTTTGAATGCATTTGACTTTCATTTGATTCAGATAGCATTGTTTGAATGTGTTTGACTTTCATTTGATTCAAATAGCTTTGTTTGAATGTGTTTGCCTTCCATTGGATTTAATTAGCTTTGTTTGAATGTGGTTGACTTTTAATTGATTCAATTTGATCTGTTGAATGCATTTGACTTTCATTTGATTCAAAAAGATTTGTTTGAATGTGTTTGACTTTCATATGATTCAATTAGTATCGTTGAATGCATTTGACAATCATTTGATTCAAAAGCTATGTTTGAATTTGTTTGACTTTCACTTGATTCAATTAGCTTTTTTGAAATCATTTGACTTTCTTTTGATTCAAAAAGCTTTGTTTGAATGTGTTTTGATTTTCACTTGATTTAATATGCTTTGTTTGAATGTGGTTAACTTTCATTTGATTCAATTAGCTTTGTTTGAATGTGGTTGACTTTCATTTGATTCAATTAGGTTTGTTAGAATGCCATTGACTTTCGTTTGATTTAATTAGGTTTGTTAGAATGCCATTGACTTTCATTTGATTCAATTAGCTTTGTTGAATGCATATGACTTTCATTTGATTCAAAAAGCTTTGTTTGAATGTGTTTGACTCTCATTTGATTCAATTAGCATCGTTGAACGCATTTGACAGTCATTTGATTCAAAAAAGCTTTGTTTGAATTACCTAGACTTTCACTTGATTCAATTAGCTTTTTTGAATGGATTTAACTTTCATTTGATTTAAAAAGCTTTGTTTAAATGTGTTTGACTTTCACTTGATTTAATTACTTTTTTTAATTGCATTTGACTTTCAGTTGATTCAAAAAGATTTGTTTGAATGTGCTTGACTTTCATATGATTCAATTAGCATCGTTGAACGGATTTGACAATCATTTGATTCAAAAAGCTTTGTTTGACTTTCACTTGATTCAAATCGCTATTTTTGAATGCATTTGAATTTCATTTGATTGAAAAAGCTTTGTTTGAATGTGTTTGATTTTTATTTGATTAAATTAGCTTTGTTTGAATGTGATTGACTTTCATTTGAATCAATTAGCTTTGTTTAATGCATTTGACTTTCATTTAATTCAAAAAGCTTTGTTTGAATGTGTTTGACTTTAATTTGATTCAAATAGCTTTGTTTTGAATGATTTTGACTTTCACTTGATTTAAATACCTTTTTTGAATGCGTTTGACTTTCATCTGATTCAAATAGCATTTCTTGAATGTGTTTGACTTTCATTTGGTTCAAATAGCTTTGTTTAAATGTGTTTGACTTTCATTTGATTCAATTAGCTTTGCTTGAATGTGGTTAACTTTCAATTGAGTCAATTTGCTTTGTTGAATGCATTTGACTTTCATTTGATTCAAAAAGTTTTGTTTGACTGTCATATGATTCAATTAGCCTCGTTGAATGCATTTGACAATCATTTGATTCAAAAAGCTTTGTTTGAATTCTTTGGACTTTTACTTGATTCAATTAGCTTTTTTCAAAGCATTTGACTTTCATATGATTTAATTAGCTTTGTTTGAATGTTTTTGACTTTCATTTGATGCAATTAGCTTTGTCTGAATGTGTTTGACTTTCGTTTGATTTAATTATCTTTTTTGAATGCATTTGACTTTCATTTGATTCAGATAGCATTGTTTGAATGTGTTTGACTTTCATTTGATTCAAATAGCTTTGTTTGAATGTGTTGCCTTCCATTGGATTTAATTAGCTTTGTTTGAATGTGGTTGACTTTTAATTGATTCAATTTGATCTGTTGAATGCATTTGACTTTCATTTGATTCAAAAAGATTTGTTTGAATGTGTTTGACTTTCATATGATTCAATTAGTATCGTTGAATGCATTTGACAATCATTTGATTCAAAAAGCTATGTTTGAATTTGTTTGACTTTCACTTGATTCAATTAGCTTTTTTGAAATCATTTGACTTTCTTTTGATTCAAAAAGCTTTGTTTGAATGTGTTTGATTTTCACTTGATTTAATATGCTTTGTTTGAATGTGGTTAACTTTCATTTGATTCAATTAGCTTTGTTTGAATGTGGTTGACTTTCATTTGATTCAATTAGGTTTGTTAGAATGCCATTGACTTTCGTTTGATTTAATTAGGTTTGTTAGAATGCCATTGACTTTCATTTGATTCAATTAGCTTTGTTGAATGCATATGACTTTCATTTGATTCAAAAAGCTTTGTTTGAATGTGTTTGACTCTCATTTGATTCAATTAGCATCGTTGAACGCATTTGACAGTCATTTGATTCAAAAAGCTTTGTTTGAATTACCTAGACTTTCACTTGATTCAATTAGCTTTTTTGAATGGATTTAACTTTCATTTGATTTAAAAAGCTTTGTTTAAATGTGTTTGACTTTCACTTGATTTAATTACTTTTTTTTAATTGCATTTGACTTTCAGTTGATTCAAAAAGATTTGTTTGAATGTGCTTGACTTTCATATGATTCAATTAGCATCGTTGAACGGAATTTGACAATCATTTGATTCAAAAAGCTTTTGTTTGACTTTCACTTGATTCAAATCGCTATTTTGAATGCATTTGAATTTCATTTGATTGAAAAAGCTTTGTTTGAATGTGTTTGATTTTTATTTGATTAAATTAGCTTTGTTTGAATGTGATTGACTTTCATTTGAATCAATTAGCTTTGTTTAATGCATTTGACTTTCATTTAATTCAAAAAGCTTTGTTTGAATGTGTTTGACTTTAATTTGATTCAAATAGCTTTGTTTGAATGATTTTGACTTTCACTTGATTTAAATACCTTTTTTGAATGCGTTTGACTTTCATCTGATTCAAATAGCATTTCTTGAATGTGTTTGACTTTCATTTGGTTCAAATAGCTTTGTTTAAATGTGTTTGACTTTCATTTGATTCAATTAGCTTTGCTTGAATGTGGTTAACTTTCAATTGAGTCAATTTGCTTTGTTGAATGCATTTGACTTTCATTTGATTCAAAAAGTTTTGTTTGACTGTCATATGATTCAATTAGCCTCGTTGAATGCATTTGACAATCATTTGATTCAAAAAGCTTGTTTGAATTCTTTGGACTTTTACTTGATTCAATTAGCTTTTTTCAAAGCATTTGACTTTCATATGATTTAATTAGCTTTGTTTGAATGTTTTTGACTTTCATTTGATGCAATTAGCTTTGTCTGAATGTGTTTGACTTTCGTTTGATTTAATTATCTTTTTGAATGCATTTGACTTTCATTTGATTCAGATAGCATTGTTTGAATGTGTTTGACTTTCATTTGATTCAAATAGCTTTGTTTGAATGTGTTTGCCTTCCATTGGATTTAATTAGCTTGTTTGAATGTGGTTGACTTTTAATTGATTCAATTTGATCTGTTGAATGCATTTGACTTTCATTTGATTCAAAAAGATTTGTTTGAATGTGTTTGACTTTCATATGATTCAATTAGTATCGTTGAATGCATTTGACAATCATTTGATTCAAAAAGCTATGTTTGAATTTGTTTGACTTTCACTTGATTCAATTAGCTTTTTTGAAATCATTTGACTTTCTTTTGATTCAAAAAGCTTTGTTTGAATGTGTTTGATTTTCACTTGATTTAATATGCTTTGTTTGAATGTGGTTAACTTTCATTTGATTCAATTAGCTTTGTTTGATTTTGAATTTGTTGGTTAGAATGCCATTGACTTTCGTTTGATTTAATTAGGTTTGTTAGAATGCCATTGACTTTCATTTGATTCAATTAGCTTTGTTGAATGCATATGACTTTCATTTGATTCAAAAAGCTTTGTTTGAATGTGTTTGACTCTCATTTGATTCAATTAGCATCGTTGAACGCATTTGACAGTCATTTGATTCAAAAAGCTTTGTTTGAATTACCTAGACTTTCACTTGATTCAATTAGCTTTTTTAATATTTAACTTTCATTTGATTTAAAAAGCTTTGTTTAAATGTGTTTGACTTTCACTTGATTTAATTACTTTTTTTTAATTGCATTTGACTTTCAGTTGATTCAAAAAGATTTGTTTGAATGTGCTTGACTTTCATATGATTCAATAGCATCGTTAACGGATTTGACAATCATTTGATTCAAAAATTTTGTTTGACTTTCACTTGATTCAAATCGCTATTTTGAATGCATTTGAATTTCATTTGATTGAAAAAGCTTTGTTTGAATGTGTTTGATTTTTATTTGATTAAATTAGCTTTGTTTGAATGTGATTGACTTTCATTTTGAATCAATTAGCTTTGTTTAATGCATTTGACTTTCATTTAATTCAAAAAGCTTTGTTTGAATGTGTTTGACTTTAATTTGATTCAAATAGCTTTGTTTGAATGATTTTGACTTTCACTTGATTTAAATACCTTTTTTGAATGCGTTTGACTTTCATCTGATTCAAATAGCATTTCTTGAATGTGTTTGACTTTCATTTGGTTCAAAATAGCTTTGTTTAAATGTGTTTGACTTTCATTTGATTCAATTAGCTTTGCTTGAATGTGGTTAACTTTCAATTGAGTCAATTTGCTTTGTTGAATGCATTTGACTTTCATTTGATTCAAAAAGTTTTGTTTGACTGTCATATGATTCAATTAGCCTCGTTGAATGCATTTGACAATCATTTGATTCAAAAAGCTTTGTTTGAATTCTTTGGACTTTTACTTGATTCAATTAGCTTTTTTCAAAGCATTTGACTTTCATATGATTTAATTAGCTTTGTTTGAATGTTTTTGACTTTCATTTGATGCAATTAGCTTTGTCTGAATGTGTTTGACTTTCGTTTGATTTAATTATCTTTTTGAATGCATTTGACTTTCATTTGATTCAGATAGCATTGTTTGAATGTGTTTGACTTTCATTTGATTCAAATAGCTTGTTTGAATGTGTTTGCCTTCCATTGGATTTAATTAGCTTTGTTTGAATGTGGTTGACTTTTAATTGATTCAATTTGATCTGTTGAATGCATTTGACTTTCATTTGATTCAAAAAGATTTGTTTGAATGTGTTTGACTTTCATATGATTCAATTAGTATCGTTGAATGCATTTGACAATCATTTGATTCAAAAAGCTATGTTTGAATTTGTTTGACTTTCACTTGATTCAATTAGCTTTTTTGAAATCATTTGACTTTCTTTTGATTCAAAAAGCTTTGTTTGAATGTGTTTGATTTTCACTTGATTTAATAGCTTTGTTTGAATGTGGTTAACTTTCATTTGATTCAATTAGCTTGTTTGAATGTGGTTGACTTTCATTTGATTCAATTAGGTTTGTTAGAATGTTGACTTTCATTTGATTCAATTAGGTTTGTTAGAATTGACTTTTTTGATTCAATTATTAGAATGCCATTGACTTTCATTTGATTCAATTAGCTTTGTTGAATGCTTTCATTTGATTCAAAAAGCTTTGTTTGAATGTGTTTGACTTCATTTGATTCAATTAGCATCGTTGAACGCATTTGACAGTCATTTGATTCAAAAAGCTTTGTTTGAATTACCTAGACTTTCACTTGATTCAATTAGCTTTTTTGAATGGATTTAACTTTCATTTGATTTAAAAAGCTTTGTTTAAATGTGTTTGACTTTCACTTGATTTAATTACTTTTTTTTAATTGCATTTGACTTTCAGTTGATTCAAAAAGATTTGTTTGAATGTGCTTGACTTTCATATGATTCAATTAGCATCGTTGAATGGATTTGACAATCATTTGATTCAAAAAGCTTTGTTTGACTTTCACTTGATTCAAATCGCTATTTTGAATGCATTTGAATTTCATTTGATTGAAAAAGCTTTGTTTGAATGTGTTTGATTTTATTTGATTAAATTAGCTTTGTTTGAATGTGATTGACTTTCATTTGAATCAATTAGCTTTGTTTAATGCATTTGACTTTCATTTAATTCAAAAAGCTTTGTTTGAATGTGTTTGACTTTAATTTGATTCAAATAGCTTTGTTTGAATGATTTTGACTTTCACTTGATTTAAATACCTTTTTTGAATGCGTTTGACTTTCATTGATTCAAATAGCATTTTTGAATGTGTTTGACTTTCATTTGGTTCAAATAGCTTTGTTTAAATGTGTTTGACTTTCATTTGATTCAATTAGCTTTGCTTGAATGTGGTTAACTTTCAATTGAGTCAATTTGCTTTGTTGAATGCATTTGACTTTCATTTGATTCAAAAAGTTTTGTTTGACTGTCATATGATTCAAAGCCTCGTTGAATGCATTTGACAATCATTTGATTCAAAAAGCTTTGTTTGAATTCTTTGGACTTTTACTTGATTCAATTAGCTTTTTTGAAAGCATTTGACTTTCATATGATTTAATTAGCTTTGTTTGAATTTGACTTTCATTTGATGCAATTACTTTGTCTGAATGTTTTGACTTTCGTTTGATTAATTATTTTTTGAATGCATTTGACTTTCATTTGATTCAGATAGCATTGTTTGAATTTGACTTTCATTTGATTCAAATAGCTTTGTTTGAATGTTTTGCCTTTGGATTTAATTAGCTTTGTTTGAATGTGACTTTTAATTGATTCAATTTGATTTGAATGCATTTGACTTTCATTTGATTCAAAAAGATTTGTTTGAATGTGTTTGACTTTCATATGATTCAATTAGTATCGTTGAATGCATTTGACAATCATTTGATTCAAAAAGCTATGTTTGAATTTGTTTGACTTTCACTTGATTCAATTAGCTTTTTTTGAAATCATTTGACTTTCTTTTGATTCAAAAAGCTTTGTTTGAATGTGTTTGATTTCACTTGATTTAAAGCTTTGTTTGAATGTGGTTAACTTTCATTTGATTCAATTAGCTTTTGAATGTTTGACTTTCATTTGATTCTTGAATGTTGACTTTCATTTGATTCAATTAGGTTTGTTTTGACTTTCATTTGATTCAATTAGCTTTGTTGAATGCATTGACTTTCATTTGATTCAATTATTTGATTTGACAATCATTTGATTCAAAAAGCTTTGTTTGAATTCTTTGGACTTTTACTTGATTCAATTAGCTTTTTTAAAGCATTTGACTTTCATATGATTTAATTAGCTTTGTTTGAATGTTTTTACTTTCATTTGATGCAATTAGCTTTGTCTGAATGTGTTTGACTTTCGTTTGATTTAATTTCTTTTTGAATGCATTTGACTTTCATTTGATTCAGATAGCATTGTTTGAATGTGTTTGACTTTCATTTGATTCAAATAGCTTTGTTTGAATGTGTTTGCCTTCCATTGGATTTAATTAGCTTTGTTTGAATGTGGTTGACTTTTAATTGATTCAATTTGATCTGTTGAATGCATTTGACTTTCATTTGATTCAAAAAGATTTGTTTGAATGTGTTTGACTTTCATATGATTCAATTAGTATCGTTGAATGCATTTGACAATCATTTGATTCAAAAAGCTATGTTTGAATTTGTTGACTTTCACTTGATTCAATTAGCTTTTTTGAATCATTTGACTTTCTTTGATTCAAAAAGCTTTGTTTGAATGTGTTTGATTTTCACTTGATTTAAATTAGCTTTGTTTGAATGTGGTTAACTTTCATTTGATTCAATTAGCTTTGTTTTGAATGTGGTTGACTTTCATTTGATTCAATTAGGTTTGTTAGAATGCCATTGACTTTCGTTTGATTTAATTAGGTTTGTTAGAATGCCATTGACTTTCATTTGATTCAATTAGCTTTGTTGAATGCATATGACTTTCATTTGATTCAAAAAGCTTTGTTTGAATGTGTTTGACTCTCATTTGATTCAATTAGCATCGTTGAACGCATTTGACAGTCATTTGATTCAAAAAGCTTTGTTTGAATTACCTAGACTTTCACTTGATTCAATTAGCTTTTTTGAATGGATTTAACTTTCATTTGATTTAAAAAGCTTTGTTTAAATGTGTTTGACTTTCACTTGATTTAATTACTTTTTTTAATTGCATTTGACTTTCAGTTGATTCAAAAAGATTTGTTTGAATGTGCTTGACTTTCATATGATTCAATTAGCATCGTTGAATGGATTTGACAATCATTTGATTCAAAAAGCTTTGTTTGACTTTCACTTGATTCAAATCGCTATTTTGAATGCATTTGAATTTCATTTGATTGAAAAAGCTTTGTTTGAATGTGTTTGATTTATTTGATTAAATTAGCTTTGTTTGAATGTGATTGACTTTCATTTGAATCAATTAGCTTTGTTTAATGCATTTGACTTTCATTTAATTCAAAAAGCTTTGTTTGAATGTTTTGACTTTAATTTGATTCAAATAGCTTTGTTTGAATGATTTTGACTTTCACTTGATTTAAATACCTTTTTTGAATGCGTTTGACTTTCATTTGATTCAAATAGCATTTCTTGAATGTGTTTGACTTTCATTTGGTTCAAATAGCTTTGTTTAAATGTGTTTGACTTTCATTTGATTCAATTAGCTTTGCTTGAATGTGGTTAACTTTCAATTGAGTCAATTTGCTTTGTTGAATGCATTTGACTTTCATTTGATTCAAAAAGTTTTGTTTGACTGTCATATGATTCAATTAGCCTCGTTGAATGCATTTGACAATCATTTGATTCAAAAAGCTTTGTTTGAATTCTTTGGACTTTTACTTGATTCAATTAGCTTTTTTGAAAGCATTTGACTTTCATATGATTTAATTAGCTTTGTTTGAATGTTTTTGACTTTCATTTGATGCAATTAGCTTTGTCTGAATGTGTTTGACTTTCGTTTGATTTAATTATCTTTTTTGAATGCATTTGACTTTCATTTGATTCAGATAGCATTGTTTGAATGTGTTTGACTTTCATTTGATTCAAATAGCTTTGTTTGAATGTGTTTGCCTTCCATTGGATTTAATTAGCTTTGTTTGAATGTGGTTGACTTTTAATTGATTCAATTTGATCTGTTGAATGCATTTGACTTTCATTTGATTCAAAAAGATTTGTTTGAATGTGTTTGACTTTCATATGATTCAATTAGTATCGTTGAATGCATTTGACAATCATTTGATTCAAAAAGCTATGTTTGAATTTGTTTGACTTTCACTTGATTCAATTAGCTTTTTTGAAATCATTTGACTTTCTTTTGATTCAAAAAGCTTTGTTTGAATGTGTTTGATTTTCACTTGATTTAATATGCTTTGTTTGAATGTGGTTAACTTTCATTTGATTCAATTAGCTTTGTTTGAATGTGGTTGACTTTCATTGATTCAATTAGGTTTGTTAGAATGCCATTGACTTTCGTTTGATTTAATTAGGTTTGTTAGAATGCCATTGACTTTCATTTGATTCAATTAGCTTTGTTGAATGCATATGACTTTCATTTGATTCAAAAAGCTTTGTTTGAATGTGTTTGACTTTCATTTGATTCAATTAGCATCGTTGAACGCATTTGACAGTCATTGATTCAAAAAGCTTTGTTTGAATTACCTAGACTTTCACTTGATTCAATTAGCTTTTTTGAATGGATTTAACTTTCATTTGATTTAAAAAGCTTTGTTTAAATGTGTTTGACTTTCACTTGATTTAATTACTTTTTTTTTAATTGCATTTGACTTTCAGTTGATTCAAAAAGATTTGTTTGAATGTGCTTGACTTTCATATGATTCAATTAGCATCGTTGAACGGATTTGACAATCATTTGATTCAAAAAGCTTTGTTTGACTTTCACTTGATTCAAATCGCTATTTTGAATGCATTTGAATTTCATTTGATTGAAAAAGCTTTGTTTGAATGTGTTTGATTTTTTATTTGATTAAATTAGCTTTGTTTGAATGTGATTGACTTTCATTTGAATCAATTAGCTTTGTTTAATGCATTTGACTTTCATTTAATTCAAAAAGCTTTGTTTGAATGTGTTTGACTTTAATTTGATTCAAATAGCTTTGTTTGAATGATTTTGACTTTCACTTGATTTAAATACCTTTTTTGAATGCGTTTGACTTTCA
>NW_018743925.1:0-25034 GCF_001683475.1 Chenopodium quinoa
ACCCCTGGACTTATTATGTGATGACACGTGGCATACTCCATGCCTAATGGAGAAGCCGGTCACCTAGGCCCAACTTCCGAGGGAAGCCCAATCAGCCCAAGGTTAACCTAAACCTAGATTGGCACGTTTCCCGAGGTTATAAATACCTCCCTTAATCCTCATTAAGGGAGATTACGCGAACAACGCAGATTACAACATTAAACACTCTCACCTAGAGAGACCCAACCACTTTAATTTCCGCATTAATTACTCCTTAATCAAGTACTAACTTGACCGTCGGAGGCGGATCTCCAACCATCCGGAGCATCCGTTTGTTTTGCGATAAAGCTCTCCACTTTCTCTTGCATGGCCGTGATCCGGCCCCGAGGTACCGTGCAGTAGTAGGGGGTATTTTGCTCTCGGTGAGAGGCGGATGGCTCCGCCCAATCGTCCCCCTTCTCAACTGCGTGAGAAAGCCTCGCCTCTTGTAGGCGACTGTTTTTTCTCTTCTGTGTCCAGAGAAGCATGGCCAGAAGAGCTAGACTCGGAATCGTCCTCTGACGAGTCCGAAGAGGACGACTTCTCCCCTCTCCCGGAGGGGCCCGCCTCCTCTCCTTTAAAAGGAGCAGGAGAGAATGTAGAATTGTCAACTGTAAAATGGGAAGGGGTCACTTTGACTCTCCCCTCAGAACTGCCGGCTTTCAAGCCGCTTTGTTTCACTTCCACATCTGGCGCCTGGTCAGATGTTTCACTAATCGGCACCCTGTGGGAGGAGCCGTCTGAGTTTGAGATCCTGGCAGTCTTTTTTGTTCTGGCCATCATGCTCTGCATAGACACAGATACAGTCGGACTTTGTATAAAGGGCAAAGATGGGTCCAGAAAAGGGCAGGCGGCACTCCTAGTCCTAGATTCAGCCGTCCCGGTGACCGGCTGATCACTAACCTAGGTCGTGTCGTGTGCTTCCGTGGTGCCATTTCAAAAAAATAAAGTAAAGAGAAAATTAAGAGTAAGAGAACCGACGGTTACCTGAACGAGTGACGATTGATGAAGTTCTGAAAATCCTTTGCAGTCGGCTTGTCAGAGCAGGCGGTAGGCAGAAAGGGTCCAAAATGTCAGAGCAAGTTCAGGGGTCCGAACGTTCTCTCACAAAGTTTTCAAGTGTGAAAATGACCGAAGTCAACACTCCTTTATATAGGCGAAGTGAGAAGGCGAAGGGTCACTTCCAGAATTCAAAATTTTGGCGGGAGAATCTCTCGGCCTCTCGCCGAGTGACACCTGTAGCAGGCCGTCGCCTGTTACAGGGCGATACCTGTCACAGGTAACACGTGACCAGTCACGTGCCACCTGTGAGGGGCAAATGATTAGGGGATTTTGCTCCCACCAATCGGAATGCGCCACGTGGGCCAATCAGGTCCTGCCAAGTGTCCCCCAGTTGGACATCTCACGGCTTGCCACGTGGCACACGCTTATTCGTCCACCTGGACTTATTATGTCATGACACGTGGCATACTCCATGCCTAATGGAGAAGCCGGTCACCTAGGCCCAACTTCCGAGGGAAGCCCAATCAGCCCAAGGTTAACCTAAACCTAGATTGGCACGTTTCCCGAGGTTATAAATACCTCCCTTAATCCTCATTAAGGGAGATTACGCGAACAACGCAGATTACACACATTAAACACTCTCACCTAGAGAGACCCAACCACTTTAATTTCCGCATTAATTACTCCTTAATCAAGTACTAACTTGACCGTCGGAGGCGGATCTCCAACCATCCGGAGCATCCGTTTGTTTTGCGATAAAGCTCTCCACTTTCTCTTGCATGGCCGTGATCCGGCCCCGAGGTACCGTGCAGTAGTAGGGGGTATTTTGCTCTCGGTGAGAGGCGGATGGCTCCGCCCAATCGTCCCCCTTCTCAACTGCGTGAGAAAGCCTCGCCTCTTGTAGGCGACTGTTTTTCTCTTCTGTGTCCAGAGAAGCATGGCCAGAAGAGCTAGACTCGGAATCGTCCTCTGACGAGTCCGAAGAGGACGACTTCTCCCCTCTCCCGGAGGGGCCCGCCTCCTCTCCTTTAAAAGGAGCAGGAGAGAATGTAGAATTGTCAACTGTAAAATGGGAAGGGGTCACTTTGACTCCTCCCTCAGAACTGCCGGCTTTCAAGCCGCTTTGTTTCACTTCCACATCTGGCGCCTGGTCAGATGTTTCACTAATCGGCACCCTGTGGGAGGAGCCGTCTGAGTTTGAGAGATCCTGGCAGTCTTTTTTGTTCTGGCCATCATGCTCTGCATAGACACAGATACAGTCGGACTTTGTATAAAGGGCAAAGATGGGTCCAGAAAAGGGCAGGCGGCACTCCTAGTCCTAGATTCAGCCGTCCCCGGTGACCGGCTGATCACTAACCTAGGTCGTGTCGTGTGCTTCCGTGGTGCCATTTCAAAAAAGAATAAAGTAAAGAGAAAATTAAGAGTAAGAGAACCGACGGTTACCTGAACGAGTGACGATTGATGAAGTTCTGAAAATCCTTTGCAGTCGGCTTGTCAGAGCAGGCGGTAGGCAGAAAGGGTCCAAAATGTCAGAGCAAGTTCAGGGGTCCGAACGTTCTCTCACAAAGTTTTCAAGTGTGAAAATGACCGAAGTCAACACTCCTTTATATAGGCGAAGTGAGAAGGCGAAGGGTCACTTCCAGAATTCAAAATTTTGGCGGGAGAATCTCTCGGCCTCTCGCCGAGTGACACCTGTAGCAGGCCGTCGCCTGTTACAGGGCGATACCTGTCACAGGTAACACGTGACCAGTCACGTGCCACCTGTGAGGGGCAAATGATTAGGGGATTTTGCTCCCACCAATCGGAATGCGCCACGTGGGCCAATCAGGTCCTGCCAAGTGTCCCCAGTTGGACATCTCACGGCTTGCCACGTGGCCACACGCTTATTCGTCCACCCTGGACTTATTATGTCATGACACGTGGCATACTCCATGCCTAATGGAGAAGCCGGTCACCTAGGCCCAACTTCCGAGGGAAGCCCAATCAGCCCAAGGTTAACCTAAACCTAGATTGGCACGTTTCCCGAGGTTATAAATACCTCCCTTAATCCTCATTAAGGGAGATTACGCGAACAACGCAGATTACACACATTAAACACTCTCACCTAGAGAGACCCAACCACTTTAATTTCCGCATTAATTACTCCTTAATCAAGTACTAACTTGACCGTCGGAGGCGGATCTCAACCATCCGGAGCATCCGTTTGTTTTGCGATAAAAGCTCTCCACTTTCTCTTGCATGGCCGTGATCCGGCCCCGAGGTACCGTGCAGTAGTAGGGGGTATTTTGCTCTCGGTGAGAGGCGGATGGCTCCGCCCAATCGTCCCCTTCTCAACTGCGTGAGAAAGCCTCGCCTTGTAGGCGACTGTTTTTCTCTTCTGTGTCCAGAGAAGCATGGCCAGAAGAGCTAGACTCGGAATCGTCCTCTGACGAGTCCGAAGAGGACGACTTCTCCCCTCTCCCGGAGGGCCCGCCTCCTCTTTTAAAAGGAGCAGGAGAGAATGTAGAATTGTCAACTGTAAAATGGGAAGGGGTCACTTTGACTCCTCCCTCAGAACTGCCGGCTTTCAAGCCGCTTTGTTTCACTTCCACATCTGGCGCCTGGTCAGATGTTTCACTAATCGGCACCCTGTGGGAGGAGCCGTCTGAGTTTGAGATCCTGGCAGTCTTTTTTTTCTGGCCATCATGCTCTGCATAGACACAGATACAGTCGGACTTTGTATAAAGGGCAAAGATGGGTCCAGAAAAGGGCAGGCGGCACTCCTAGTCCTAGATTCAGCCGTCCCGGTGACCGGCTGATCACTAACCTAGGTCGTGTCGTGTGCTTCCGTGGTGCCATTTCAAAAAAGAATAAAGTAAAGAGAAAATTAAGAGTAAGAGAACCGACGGTTACCTGAACGAGTGACGATTGATGAAGTTCTGAAAAATCCTTTGCAGTCGGCTTGTCAGAGCAGGCGGTAGGCAGAAAGGGTCCAAAATGTCAGAGCAAGTTCAGGGGTCCGAACGTTCTCTCACAAAGTTTTCAAGTGTGAAAATGACCGAAGTCAACACTCCTTTATATAGGCGAAGTGAGAAGGCGAAGGGTCACTTCCAGAATTCAAAATTTTGGCGGGAGAATCTCTCGGCCTCTCGCCGAGTGACACCTGTAGCAGGCCGTCGCCTGTTACAGGGCGATACCTGTCACAGGTAACACGTGACCAGTCACGTGCCACCTGTGAGGGGCAAATGATTAGGGGATTTTGCTCCCACCAATCGGAATGCGCCACGTGGGCCAATCAGGTCCTGCCAAGTGTCCCCCAGTTGGACATCTCACGGCTTGCCACGTGGCACACGCTTATTCGTCCACCCTGGACTTATTATGTCATGACACGTGGCATACTCCATGCCTAATGGAGAAGCCGGTCACCTAGGCCTTCCGAGGGAAGCCCAATCAGCCCAAGGTTAACCTAAACCTAGATTGGCACGTTTCCCGAGGTTATAAATACCTCCCTTAATCCTCATTAAGGGAGATTACGCGAACAACGCAGATTACACACATTAAACACTCTCACCTAGAGAGACCCAACCACTTTAATTTCCGCATTAATTACTCCTTAATCAAGTACTAACTTGACCGTCGGAGGCGGATCTCCAACCATCCGGAGCATCCGTTTGTTTTGCGATAAAGCTCTCCACTTTCTCTTGCATGGCCGTGATCCGGCCCCGAGGTACCGTGCAGTAGTAGGGGGTATTTTGCTCTCGGTGAGAGGCGGATGGCTCGCCCAATCGTCCCCCTTCTCAACTGCGTGAGAAAGCCTCGCCTCTTGTAGGCGACTGTTTTTCTCTTCTGTGTCCAGAGAAGCATGGCCAGAAGAGCTAGACTCGGAATCGTCCTCTGACGAGTCCGAAGAGGACGACTTCTCCCCTCTCCCGGAGGGGCCCGCCTCCTCTCCTTTAAAAGGAGCAGGAGAGAAATGTAGAATTGTCAACTGTAAAATGGGAAGGGGTCACTTTGACTCCTCCCTCAGAACTGCCGGCTTTCAAGCCGCTTTGTTTCACTTCCACATCTGGCGCCTGGTCAGATGTTTCACTAATCGGCACCCTGTGGGAGGAGCCGTCTGAGTTTGAGATCCTGGCAGTCTTTTTTGTTCTGGCCATCATGCTCTGCATAGACACAGATACAGTCGGACTTTGTATAAAGGGCAAAGATGGGTCCAGAAAAGGGCAGGCGGCACTCCTAGTCCTAGATTCAGCCGTCCCCGGTGACCGGCTGATCACTAACCTAGGTCGTGTCGTGTGCTTCCGTGGTGCCATTTCAAAAAAGAATAAAGTAAAGAGAAAATTAAGAGTAAGAGAACCGACGGTTACCTGAACGAGTGACGATTGATGAAGTTCTGAAAATCCTTTGCAGTCGGCTTGTCAGAGCAGGCGGTAGGCAGAAAGGGTCCAAAATGTCAGAGCAAGTTCAGGGGTCCGAACGTTCTCTCACAAAGTTTTCAAGTGTGAAAATGACCGAAGTCAACACTCCTTTATATAGGCGAAGTGAGAAGGCGAAGGGTCACTTCCAGAATTCAAAATTTTGGCGGGAGAATCTCTCGGCCTCTCGCCGAGTGACACCTGTAGCAGGCCGTCGCCTGTTACAGGGCGATACCTGTCACAGGTAACACGTGACCAGTCACGTGCCACCTGTGAGGGGCAAATGATTAGGGGATTTTGCTCCCACCAATCGGAATGCGCCACGTGGGCCAATCAGGTCCTGCCAAGTGTCCCCCAGTTGGACATCTCACGGCTTGCCACGTGGCACACGCTTATTCGTCCACCCTGGACTTATTATGTCATGACACGTGGCATACTCCATGCCTAATGGAGAAGCCGGTCACCTAGGCCCAACTTCCGAGGGAAGCCCAATCAGCCCAAGGTTAACCTAAACCTAGATTGGCACGTTTCCCGAGGTTATAAATACCTCCCTTAATCCTCATTAAGGGAGATTACGCGAACAACGCAGATTACACACATTAAACACTCTCACCTAGAGAGACCCAACCACTTTAATTTCCGCATTAATTACTCCTTAATCAAGTACTAACTTGACCGTCGGAGGCGGATCTCCAACCATCCGGAGCATCCGTTTGTTTTGCGATAAAGCTCTCCACTTTCTCTTGCATGGCCGTGATCCGGCCCCGAGGTACCGTGCAGTAGTAGGGGGTATTTTGCTCTCGGTGAGAGGCGGATGGCTCCGCCCAATCGTCCCCCTTCTCAACTGCGTGAGAAAGCCTCGCCTCTTGTAGGCGACTGTTTTTCTCTTCTGTGTCCAGAGAAGCATGGCCAGAAGAGCTAGACTCGGAATCGTCCTCTGACGAGTCCGAAGAGGACGACTTCCCCTCTCCCGGAGGGGCCCGCCTCCTCTCCTTTAAAAGGAGCAGGAGAGAATGTAGAATTGTCAACTGTAAAATGGGAAGGGGTCACTTTGACTCCTCCCTCAGAACTGCCGGCTTTCAAGCCGCTTTGTTTCACTTCCACATCTGGCGCCTGGTCAGATGTTTCACTAATCGGCACCCTGTGGAGGAGCCGTCTGAGTTTGAGATCCTGGCAGTCTTTTTTGTTCTGGCCATCATGCTCTGCATAGACACAGATACAGTCGGACTTTGTATAAAGGGCAAAGATGGGTCCAGAAAAGGGCAGGCGGCACTCCTAGTCCTAGATTCAGCCGTCCCGGTGACCGGCTGATCACTAACCTAGGTCGTGTCGTGTGCTTCCGTGGTGCCATTTCAAAAAAGAATAAAGTAAAGAGAAAATTAAGAGTAAGAGAACCGACGGTTACCTGAACGAGTGACGATTGATGAAGTTCTGAAAATCCTTTGCAGTCGGCTTGTCAGAGCAGGCGGTAGGCAGAAAGGGTCCAAAATGTCAGAGCAAGTTCAGGGGTCCGAACGTTCTCTCACAAAGTTTTCAAGTGTGAAAATGACCGAAGTCAACACTCCTTTATATAGGCGAAGTGAGAAGGCGAAGGGTCACTTCCAGAATTCAAAATTTTGGCGGGAGAATCTCTCGGCCTCTCGCCGAGTGACACCTGTAGCAGGCCGTCGCCTGTTACAGGGCGATACCTGTCACAGGTAACACGTGACCAGTCACGTGCCACCTGTGAGGGCAAATGATTAGGGGATTTTGCTCCCACCAATCGGAATGCGCCACGTGGGCCAATCAGGTCCTGCCAAGTGTCCCCAGTTGGACATCTCACGGCTTGCCACGTGGCACACGCTTATTCGTCCACCCTGGACTTATTATGTCATGACACGTGGCATACTCCATGCCTAATGGAGAAGCCGGTCACCTAGGCCCAACTTCCGAGGGAAGCCCAATCAGCCAAGGTTAACCTAAACCTAGATTGGCACGTTTCCCGAGGGTTATAAATACCTCCCTTAATCCTCATTAAGGGAGATTACGCGAACAACGCAGATTACACACATTAAACACTCTCACCTAGAGAGACCCAACCACTTTAATTTCCGCATTAATTACTCCTTAATCAAGTACTAACTTGACCGTCGGAGGCGGATCTCCAACCATCCGGAGCATCCGTTTGTTTTGCGATAAAGCTCTCCACTTTCTCTTGCATGGCCGTGATCCGGCCCCGAGGTACCGTGCAGTAGTAGGGGGTATTTTGCTCTCGGTGAGAGGCGGATGGCTCCGCCCAATCGTCCCCCTTCTCAACTGCGTGAGAAAGCCTCGCCTCTTGTAGGCGACTGTTTTTCTCTTCTGTGTCCAGAGAAGCATGGCCAGAAGAGCTAGACTCGGAATCGTCCTCTGACGAGTCCGAAGAGGACGACTTCTCCCCTCTCCCGGAGGGGCCCGCCTCCTCTCCTTTAAAAGGAGCAGGAGAGAATGTAGAATTGTCAACTGTAAAATGGGAAGGGGTCACTTTGACTCCTCCCTCAGAACTGCCGGCTTTCAAGCCGCTTTGTTTCACTTCCACATCTGGCGCCTGGTCAGATGTTTCACTAATCGGCACCCTGTGGGAGGAGCCGTCTGAGTTTGAGATCCTGGCAGTCTTTTTTGTTCTGGCCATCATGCTCTGCATAGACACAGATACAGTCGGACTTTGTATAAAGGGCAAAGATGGGTCCAGAAAAGGGCAGGCGGCACTCCTAGTCCTAGATTCAGCCGTCCCCGGTGACCGGCTGATCACTAACCTAGGTCGTGTCGTGTGCTTCCGTGGTGCCATTTCAAAAAAGAATAAAGTAAAGAGAAAATTAAGAGTAAGAGAACCGACGGTTACCTGAACGAGTGACGATTGATGAAGTTCTGAAAATCCTTTGCAGTCGGCTTGTCAGAGCAGGCGGTAGGCAGAAAGGGTCCAAAATGTCAGAGCAAGTTCAGGGGTCCGAACGTTCTCTCACAAAGTTTTCAAGTGTGAAAATGACCGAAGTCAACACTCCTTTATATAGGCGAAGTGAGAAGGCGAAGGGTCACTTCCAGAATTCAAAATTTTGGCGGGAGAATCTCTCGGCCTCTCGCCGAGTGACACCTGTAGCAGGCCGTCGCCTGTTACAGGGCGATACCTGTCACAGGTAACACGTGACCAGTCACGTGCCACCTGTGAGGGGCAAATGATTAGGGGATTTTGCTCCCACCAATCGGAATGCGCCACGTGGGCCAATCAGGTCCTGCCAAGTGTCCCCCAGTTGGACATCTCACGGCTTGCCACGTGGCACACGCTTATTCGTCCACCCTGGACTTATTATGTCATGACACGTGGCATACTCCATGCCTAATGGAGAAGCCGGTCACCTAGGCCCAACTTCCGAGGGAAGCCCAATCAGCCCAAGGTTAACCTAAACCTAGATTGGCACGTTTCCCGAGGTTATAAATACCTCCCTTAATCCTCATTAAGGGAGATTACGCGAACAACGCAGATTACACACATTAAACACTCTCACCTAGAGAGACCCAACCACTTTAATTTCCGCATTAATTACTCCTTAATCAAGTACTAACTTGACCGTCGGAGGCGGATCTCCAACCATCCGGAGCATCCGTTTGTTTTGCGATAAAGCTCTCCACTTTCTCTTGCATGGCGTGATCCGGCCCCGACGGTACGTGCAGTAGTAGGGGGTATTTTGCTCTCGGTGAGAGGCGGATGGCTCCGCCCAATCGTCCCCCTTCTCAACTGCGTGAGAAAGCCTCGCCTCTTGTAGGCGACTGTTTTTTCTCTTCTGTGTCCAGAGAAGCATGGCCAGAAGAGCTAGACTCGGAATCGTCCTCTGACGAGTCCGAAAGACGACTTCTCCCCTCTTCCCGGAGGGGCCCGCCTCCTCTCCTTTAAAAGGAGCAGGAGAGAATGTAGAATTGTCAACTGTAAAATGGGAAGGGGTCACTTTGACTCCTCCCTCAGAACTGCCGGCTTTCAAGCCGCTTTGTTTCACTTCCACATCTGGCGCCTGGTCAGATGTTTCACTAATCGGCACCCTGTGGGAGGAGCCGTCTGAGTTTGAGATCCTGGCAGTCTTTTTTGTTCTGGCCATCATGCTCTGCATAGACACAGATACAGTCGGACTTTGTATAAAGGCAAAGATGGGTCCAGAAAAAAGGGCAGGCGGCACTCCTAGTCCTAGATTCAGCCGTCCCCGGTGACCGGCTGATCACTAACCTAGGTCGTGTCGTGTGCTTCCGTGGTGCCATTTCAAAAAAGAATAAAGTAAAGAGAAAATTAAGAGTAAGAGAACCGACGGTTACCTGAACGAGTGACGATTGATGAAGTTCTGAAAATCCTTTGCAGTCGGCTTGTCAGAGCAGGCGGTAGGCAGAAAGGGTCCAAAATGTCAGAGCAAGTTCAGGGGTCCGAACGTTCTCTCACAAAGTTTTCAAGTGTGAAAATGACCGAAGTCAACACTCCTTTATATAGGCGAAGTGAGAAGGCGAAGGGTCACTTCCAGAATTCAAAATTTTGGCGGGAGAATCTCTTCGGCCTCTCGCGAGTGACACCTGTAGCAGGCCGTCGCCTGTTACAGGGCGATACCTGTCACAGGTAACACGTGACCAGTCACGTGCCACCTGTGAGGGGCAAATGATTAGGGGATTTTTGCTCCCACCAATCGGAATGCGCCACGTGGGCCAATCAGGTCCTGCCAAGTGTCCCCCAGTTGGACATCTCACGGCTTGCCACGTGGCACACGCTTATTCGTCCCACCCTGGACTTATTTATGTCATGACACGTGGCATACTCCATGCCTAATGGAGAAGCCGGTCACCTAGGCCCAACTTCCGAGGGAAGCCCAATCAGCCCAAGGTTAACCTAAACCTAGATTGGCACGTTTCCCGAGGTTATAAATACCTCCCTTAATCCTCATTAAGGGAGATTACGCGAACAACGCAGATTACACACATTAAACACTCTCACCTAGAGAGACCCAACCACTTTAATTTCCGCATTAATTACTCCTTAATCAAGTTACTAACTTGACCGTCGGAGGCGGATCTCCAACCATCCGGAGCATCCGTTTGTTTTGCGATAAAGCTCTCCACTTTCTCTTGCATGGCCGTGATCCGGCCCCGAGGTACCGTGCAGTAGTAGGGGTATTTTGCTCTCGGTGAGAGGCGGATGGCTCCGCCCAATCGTCCCCCTTCTCAACTGCGTGAGAAAGCCTCGCCTCTTGTAGGCGACTGTTTTTCTCTTCTGTGTCCAGAGAAGCATGGCCAGAAGAGCTAGACTCGGAATCGTCCTCTGACGAGTCCGAAGAGGACGACTTCTCCCCTCTCCCGGAGGGGCCCGCCTCCTCTCCTTTAAAAGGAGCAGGAGAGAATGTTAGAATTGTCAACTGTAAAATGGGAAGGGGTCACTTTGACTCCTCCCTCAGAACTGCCGGCTTTTCAAGCCGCTTTGTTTCACTTCCACATCTGGCGCCTGGTCAGATGTTTCACTAATCCGGCACCCTGTGGGAGGAGCCGTCTGAGTTTGAGATCCTGGCAGTCTTTTTTGTTCTGGCCATCATGCTCTGCATAGACACAGATACAGTCGGACTTTGTATAAAGGGCAAAGATGGGTCCAGAAAAGGGCAGGCGGCACTCCTAGTCCTAGATTCAGCCGTCCCCGGTGACCGGCTGATCACTAACCTAGGTCGTGTCGTGTGCTTCCGTGGTGCCATTTCAAAAAAGAATAAAGTAAAGAGAAAATTAAGAGGTAAGAGAACCGACGGTTACCTGAACGAGTGACGATTGATGAAGTTCTGAAAATCCTTTGCAGTCGGCTTGTCAGAGCAGGCGGTAGGCAGAAAGGGTCCAAAATGTCAGAGCAAGTTCAGGGGTCCGAACGTTCTCTCACAAAGTTTTTCAAGTGTGAAAATGACCGAAGTCAACACTCCTTTATATAGGCGAAGTGAGAAGGCGAAGGGTCACTTCCAGAATTCAAAATTTTGGCGGGAGAATCTCTCGGCCTCTCGCCGAGTGACACCTGTAGCAGGCCGTCGCCTGTTACAGGGCGATACCTGTCACAGGTAACACGTGACCAGTCACGTGCCACCTGTGAGGGGCAAATGATTAGGGGATTTTGCTCCCACCAATCGGAATGCGCCACGTGGGCCAATCAGGTCCTGCCAAGTGTCCCCCAGTTGGACATCTCACGGCTTGCCACGTGGCACACGCTTATTCGTCCACCCTGGACTTATTATGTCATGACACGTGGCATACTCCATGCCTAATGGAGAAGCCGGTCACCTAGGCCCAACTTCCGAGGGAAGCCCAATCAGCCCAAGGTTAACCTAAACCTAGATTGGCACGTTTCCCGAGGTTATAAATACCTCCCTTAATCCTCATTAAGGGAGATACGCGAACAACGCAGATTACACACATTAAACACTCTCACCTAGAGAGACCCAACCACTTTAATTTCCGCATTAATTACTCCTTAATCAAGTACTAACTTGACCGTCGGAGGCGGATCTCCAACCATCCGGAGCATCCGTTTGTTTTGCGATAAAGCTCTCCCACTTTCTCTTGCATGGCCGTGATCCGGCCCCCGAGGTACCGTGCAGTAGTAGGGGGTATTTTGCTCTCGGTGAGAGGCGGATGGCTCCGCCCAATCGTCCCCCTTCTCAACTGCGTGAGAAAGCCTCGCCTCTTGTAGGCGACTGTTTTTCTCTTCTGTGTCCAGAGAAGCATGGCCAGAAGAGCTAGACTCGGAATCGTCCTCTGACGAGTCCGAAGAGGACGACTTCTCCCCTCTCCCGGAGGGGCCCGCCTCCTCTCCTTTAAAAGGAGCAGGAGAGAAATGTAGAATTGTCAACTGTAAAATGGGAAGGGGTCACTTTGACTCCTCCCTCAGAACTGCCGGCTTTCAAGCCGCTTTGTTTCACTTCCACATCTGGCGCCTGGTCAGATGTTTCACTAATCGGCACCCTGTGGGAGGAGCCGTCTGAGTTTGAGATCCTGGCAGTCTTTTTTTGTTCTGGCCATCATGCTCTGCATAGACACAGATACAGTCGGACTTTGTATAAAGGGCCAAAGATGGGTCCAGAAAAGGGCAGGCGGCACTCCTAAGTCCTAGATTCAGCCGTCCCCGGTGACCGGCTGATCACTAACCTAGGTCGTGTCGTGTGCTTCCGTGGTGCCATTTCAAAAAAGAATAAAGTAAAAGAGAAAATTAAGAGTAAGAGAACCGACGGTTACCTGAACGAGTGACGATTGATGAAGTTCTGAAAAATCCTTTGCAGTCGGCTTGTCAGAGCAGGCGGTAGGCAGAAAGGGTCCAAAATGTCAGAGCAAGTTCAGGGGTCCGAACGTTCTCTCACAAAGTTTTCAAGTGTGAAAATGACCGAAGTCAACACTCCTTTATATAGGCGAAGTGAGAAGGCGAAGGGTCACTTCCAGAATTCAAAATTTTGGCGGGAGAATCTCTCGCCTCTCGCCGAGTGACACCTGTAGCAGGCCGTCGCCTGTTACAGGGCGATACCTGTCACAGGTAACACGTGACAGTCACGTGCCACCTGTGAGGGGCAAATGATTAGGGGATTTTGCTCCCACCAATCGGAATGCGCCACGTGGGCCAATCAGGTCCTGCCAAGTGTCCCCCAGTTGGACATCTCACGGCTTGCCACGTGGCACACGCTTATTCGTCCACCCTGGACTTATTATGTCATGACACGTGGCATACTCCATGCCTAATGGAGAAGCCGGTCACCTAGGCCCAACTTCCGAGGGAAGCCCAATCAGCCCAAGGTTAACCTAAACCTAGATTGGCACGTTTCCCGAGGTTATAAAATACCTCCCTTAATCCTCATTAAGGGAGATTACGCGAACAACGCAGATTACACACATTAAACACTCTCACCTAGAGAGACCCAACCACTTTAATTTCCGCATTAATTAACTCCTTAATCAAGTACTAACTTGACCGTCGGAGGCGGAATCTCCAACCATCCGGAGCATCCGTTTGTTTTGCGATAAAGCTCTCCACTTTCTCTTGCATGGCCGTGATCCGGCCCCGAGGTACCGTTGCAGTAGTAGGGGGTATTTTGCTTCTCGGTGAGAGGCGGATGGCTCCGCCCAATCGTCCCCCTTCTCAACTGCGTGAGAAAAGCCTCGCCTCTTGTAGGCGACTGTTTTTCTCTTCTGTGTCCAGAGAAGCATGGCCAGAAGAGCTAGACTCGGAATCGTCCTCTGACGAGTCCGAAGAGGACGACTTCTCCCCTCTCCCGGAGGGGCCCGCCTCCTCTCCTTTAAAAGGAGCAGGAGAGAATGTAGAATTGTCAACTGTAAAATGGGAAGGGGTCACTTTGACTCCTCCCTCAGAACTGCCGGCTTTCAAGCCGCTTTGTTTCACTTCCACATCTGGCGCCTGGTCAGATGTTTCACTAATCGGCACCCTGTGGGAGGAGCCGTCTGAGTTTGAGATCCTGGCAGTCTTTTTTGTTCTGGCCATTCATGCTCTGCATAGACACAGATACAGTCGGACTTTGTATAAAGGGCAAAGATGGGTCCAGAAAAGGGCAGGCGGCACTCCTAGTCCTAGATTCAGCCGTCCCCGGTGACCGGCTGATCACTAACCTAGGTCGTGTCGTGTGCTTCCGTGGTGCCATTTCAAAAAGAATAAAGTAAAGAGAAAAATTAAGAGTAAGAGAACCGACGGTTACCTGAACGAGTGACGATTGATGAAGTTCTGAAAATCCTTTGCAGTCGGCTTGTCAGAGCAGGCGGTAGGCAGAAAGGGTCCAAAATGTCAGAGCAAGTTCAGGGGTCCGAACGTTCTCTCACAAAGTTTTCAAGTGTGAAAATGACCGAAGTCAACACTCCTTTATATAGGCGAAGTGAGAAGGCGAAGGGTCACTTCCAGAATTCAAAATTTTGGCGGGAGAATCTCTCGGCCTCTCGCCGAGTGACACCTGTAGCAGGCCGTCGCCTGTTACAGGGCGATACCTGTCACAGGTAACACGTGACCAGTCACGTGCCACCTGTGAGGGGCAAATGATTAGGGGATTTTGCTCCCACCAATCGGAATGCGCCACGTGGGCCAATCAGGTCCTGCCAAGTGTCCCCCAGTTGGACATCTCACGGCTTGCCACGTGGCACACGCTTATTCGTCCACCCTGGACTTATTATGTCATGACACGTGGCATACTCCATGCCTAATGGAGAAGCCGGTCACCTAGGCCCAACTTCCGAGGGAAGCCCAATCAGCCCAAGGTTAACCTAAACCTAGATTGGCACGTTTCCCGAGGTTATAAATACCTCCCTTAATCCTCATTAAGGGAGATTACGCGAACAACGCAGATTACACACATTAAACACTCTCACCTAGAGAGACCCAACCACTTTAATTTCCGCATTAATTACTCCTTAATCAAGTACTAACTTGACCGTCGGAGGCGGATCTCCAACCATCCGGAGCATCCGTTTGTTTTGCGATAAAGCTCTTCCACTTTCTCTTGCCATGGCCGTGATCCGGCCCCGAGGTACCGTGCAGTAGTAGGGGTATTTTGCTCTCGGTGAGAGGCGGATGGCTCCGCCCAATCGTCCCCCTTCTCAAACTGCGTGAGAAAGCCTCGCCTCTTGTAGGCGACTGTTTTTCTCTTCTGTGTCCAGAGAAGCATGGCCAGAAGAGCTAGACTCGGAATCGTCCTCTGACGAGTCCGAAGAGGACGACTTCTCCCCTCTCCGGAGGGGCCCGCCTCCTCTCCTTTAAAAGGAGCAGGAGAGAATGTAGAATTGTCAACTGTAAAATGGGAAGGGGTCACTTTGACTCCTCCCTCAGAACTGCCGGCTTTCAAGCCGCTTTGTTTCACTTCCACATCTGGCGCCTGGTCAGATGTTTCACTAATCGGCACCCTGTGGGAGGAGCCGTCTGAGTTTGAGATCTGGCAGTCTTTTTTGTTCTGGCCATCATGCTCTGCATAGACACAGATACAGTCGGACTTTGTATAAAGGGCAAAGATGGGTCCAGAAAAGGGCAGGCGGCACTCCTAGTCCTAGATTCAGCCGTCCCCGGTGACCGGCTGATCACTAACCTAGGTCGTGTCGTGTGCTTCCGTGGTGCCATTTCAAAAAAGAATAAAGTAAAGAGAAAATTAAGAGTAAGAGAACCGACGGTTACCTGAACGAGTGACGATTGATGAAGTTCTGAAAATTCCTTTGCAGTCGGCTTGTCAGAGCAGGCGGTAGGCAGAAAGGGTCCAAAATGTCAGAGCAAGTTCAGGGGTCCGAACGTTCTCTCACAAAGTTTTCAAGTGTGAAAATGACCGAAGTCAACACTCCTTTATATAGGCGAAGTGAGAAGGCGAAGGGTCACTTCCAGAATTCAAAATTTTGGCGGGAGAATCTCTCGGCCTCTCGCCGAGTGACACCTGTAGCAGGCCGTCGCCTGTTACAGGGCGATACCTGTCACAGGTAACACGTGACCAGTCACGTTGCCACCTGTGAGGGGCAAATGATTAGGGGATTTTGCTCCCACCAATCGGAATGCGCCACGTGGGCCAATCAGGTCCTGCCAAGTGTCCCCCAGTTGGACATCTCACGGCTTGCCACGTGGCACACGCTTATTCGTCCACCCTGGACTTATTATGTCATGACACGTGGCATACTCCATGCCTAATGGAGAAGCCGGTCACCTAGGCCCAACTTCCGAGGGAAGCCCAATCAGCCCAAGGTTAACCTAAACCTAGATTGGCACGTTTCCCGAGGTTATAAAATACCTCCCTTAATCCTCATTAAGGGAGATTACGCGAACAACGCAGATTACACACATTAAACACTCTCACCTAGAGAGACCCAACCACTTTAATTTCCGCATTAATTACTCCTTAATCAAGTACTAACTTGACCGTCGGAGGCGGATCTCCAACCATCCGGAGCATCCGTTTGTTTTGCGATAAAGCTCTCCACTTTCTCTTGCATGGCCGTGATCCGGCCCCGAGGTACCGTGCAGTAGTAGGGGGTATTTTGCTCTCGGTGAGAGGCGGATGGCTCCGCCCAATCGTCCCCCTTCTCAACTGCGTGAGAAAGCCTCGCCTCTTGTAGGCGACTGTTTTTTCTCTTCTGTGTCCAGAGAAGCATGGCCAGAAGAGCTAGACTCGGAATCGTCCTCTGACGAGTCCGAAGAGGACGACTTCTCCCTCTCCCGGAGGGGCCCGCCTCCTCTCCTTTAAAAGGAGCAGGAGAGAATGTAGAATTGTCAACTGTAAAATGGGAAGGGGTCACTTTGACTCCTCCCTCAGAACTGCCGGCTTTCAAGCCGCTTTGTTTCACTTTCCACATCTGGCGCCTGGTCAGATGTTTCACTAATCGGCACCCTGTGGGAGGAGCCGTCTGAGTTTGAGATCCTGGCAGTCTTTTTTGTTCTGGCCATCATGCTCTGCATAGACACAGATACAGTCGGGACTTTGTATAAAGGGCAAAGATGGGTCCAGAAAAGGGCAGGCGGCACTCCTAGTCCTAGATTCAGCCGTCCCCGGTGACCGGCTGATCACTAACCTAGGTCGTGTCGTGTGCTTCCGTGGTGCCATTTCAAAAAAGAATAAAGTAAAGAGAAAATTAAGAGTAAGAGAACCGACGGTTACCTGAACGAGTGACGATTGATGAAAGTTCTGAAAATCCTTTGCAGTCGGCTTGTTCAGAGCAGGCGGTAGGCAGAAAGGGTCCAAAATGTCAGAGCAAGTTCAGGGGTCCGAACGTTCTCTCACAAAGTTTTCAAGTGTGAAAATGACCGAAGTCAACACTCCTTTATATAGGCGAAGTGAGAAGGCGAAGGGTCACTTCCAGAATTCAAAATTTTGGCGGGAGAATCTCTCGGCCTCTCGCCGAGTGACACCTGTAGCAGGCCGTCGCCTGTTACAGGGCGATACCTGTCACAGGTAACACGTGACCAGTCACGTGCCACCTGTGAGGGGCAAATGATTAGGGGATTTTGCTCCCACCAATCGGAATGCGCCACGTGGGCCAATCAGGTCCTGCCAAGTGTCCCCCAGTTGGACATCTCACGGCTTGCCACGTGGCACACGCTTATTCGTCCACCCTGGACTTATTATGTCATGACACGTGGCATACTCCATGCCTAATGGAGAAGCCGGTCACCTAGGCCCAACTTCCGAGGGAAGCCCAATCAGCCCAAGGTTAACCTAAACCTAGATTGGCACGTTTCCCGAGGTTATAAATACCTCCCTTAATCCTCATTAAGGGAGATTACGCGAACAACGCAGATTACACACATTAAACACTCTCACCTAGAGAGACCCAACCACTTTAATTTCCGCATTAATTACTCCTTAATCAAGTACTAACTTGACCGTCGGAGGCGGATCTCCAACCATCCGGAGCATCCGTTTGTTTTGCGATAAAGCTCTCCACTTTCTCTTGCATGGCCGTGATCCGGCCCCGAGGTACCGTGCAGTAGTAGGGGGTATTTTGCTCTCGGTGAGAGGCGGATGGCTCCGCCCAATCGTCCCCCTTCTCAACTGCGTGAGAAAGCCTCGCCTCTTGTAGGCGACTGTTTTTCTCTTCTGTGTCCAGAGAAGCATGGCCAGAAGAGCTAGACTCGGAATCGTCCTCTGACGAGTCCGAAGAGGACGACTTCTCCCCTCTCCCGGAGGGGCCCGCCTCCTCTCCTTTAAAAGGAGCAGGAGAGAATGTAGAATTGTCAACTGTAAAATGGGAAGGGGTCACTTTGACTCCTCCCTCAGAACTGCCGGCTTTCAAGCCGCTTTGTTTCACTTCCACATCTGGCGCCTGGTCAGATGTTTCACTAATCGGCACCCTGTGGGAGGAGCCGTCTGAGTTTGAGATCCTGGCAGTCTTTTTTGTTCTGGCCATCATGCTCTGCATAGACACAGATACAGTCGGACTTTGTATAAAGGGCAAAGATGGGTCCAGAAAAGGGCAGGCGGCACTCCTAGTCCTAGATTTCAGCCGTCCCCGGTGAACCGGCTGATCACTAACCTAGGTCGTGTCGTGTGCTTCCGTGGTGCCATTTCAAAAAAGAATAAAGTAAAGAGAAAATTAAGAGTAAGAGAACCGACGGTTACCTGAACGAGTGACGATTGATGAAGTTCTGAAAATCCTTTGCAGTCGGCTTGTCAGAGCAGGCGGTAGGCAGAAAGGGTCCAAAATGTCAGAGCAAGTTCAGGGGTCCGAACGTTCTCTCACAAAGTTTTCAAGTGTGAAAATGACCGAAGTCAACACTCCTTTATATAGGCGAAGTGAGAAGGCGAAGGGTCACTTCCAGAATTCAAAATTTTGGCGGGAGAATCTCTCGGCCTCTCGCCGAGTGACACCTGTAGCAGGCCGTCGCCTGTTACAGGGCGATACCCTGTCACAGGTAACACGTGACCAGTCACGTGCCACCTGTGAGGGGCAAATGATTAGGGATTTTGCTCCCACCCAATCGGAATGCGCCACGTGGGCCAATCAGGTCCTGCCAAGTGTCCCCCAGTTGGACATCTCACGGCTTGCCACGTGGCACACGCTTATTCGTCCACCCTGGACTTATTATGTCATGACACGTGGCATTACTCCCATGCCTAATGGAGAGCCGGTCACCTAGGCCCAACTTCCGAGGGAAGCCCAATCAGCCCAAGGTTAACCTAAACCTAGATTGGCACGTTTCCCGAGGTTATAAATACCTTCCCTTAATCCTCAATTAAGGGAGATTACGCGAACAACGCAGATTACACACATTAAACACTCTCACCTAGAGAGACCCAACCACTTTAATTTCCGCATTAATTTACTCCTTAATCAAGTACTAACTTGACCGTCGGAGGCGGATCTCCAACCATCCGGAGCATCCGTTTGTTTTGCGATAAAAGCTCTCCACTTTCTCTTGCATGGCCGTGATCCGGCCCCGAGGTACCGTGCAGTAGTAGGGGGTATTTTGCTCTCGTGAGAGGCGGATGGCTCCGCCCAATCGTCCCCCTTCTCAACTGCGTGAGAAAGCCTCGCCTCTTGTAGGCGACTGTTTTTCTCTTCTGTGTCCAGAGAAGGCATGGCCAGAAGAGCTAGACTCGGAATCGTCCTCTGACGAGTCCGAAGAGGACGACTTCTCCCCTCTCCCGGAGGGGCCGCCTCCTCTCCTTTAAAAGGAGCAGGAGAGAATGTAGAATTGTCAACTGTAAAATGGGAAGGGGTCACTTTGACTCCTCCCTCAGAACTGCCGGCTTTCAAGCCGCTTTGTTTCACTTCCACATCTGGCGCCTGGTCAGATGTTTCACTAATCGGCACCCTGTGGGAGGAGCCGTCTGAGTTTGAGATCCTGGCAGTCTTTTTTGTTCTGGCCATCATGCTCTGCATAGACACAGATACAGTCGGACTTTGTATAAAGGGCAAAGATGGGTCCAGAAAAGGGCAGGCGGCACTCCTAGTCCTAGATTCAGCCGTCCCCGGTGACGCGCTGATTCACTAACCTAGGTCGTGTCGTGTGCTTCCGTGGTGCCATTTCAAAAAAGAATAAAGTAAAGAGAAAATTAAGAGTAAGAGAAACCGACGGTTACCTGAACGAGTGGACGATTGATTGAAGTTCTGAAAATCCTTTGCAGTCGGCTTGTCAGAGCAGGCGGTAGGCAGAAAGGGTCCAAAATGTCAGGAGCAAGTTCAGGGGTCCGAACGTTCTCTCACAAAGTTTTCAAGTGTGAAAATGACCGAAGTCAACACTCCTTTATATAGGCGAAGTGAGAAGGCGAAGGGTCACTTCCAGAATTCAAAATTTTGGCGGGAGAATCTCTCGCCTCTCGCCGAGTGACACCTGTAGCAGGCCGTCGCCTGTTACAGGGCGATACCTGTCACAGGTAACACGTGGACCAGTCACGTGCCACCTGTGAGGGGCAAATGATTAGGGGATTTTGCTCCCACCAATCGGAATGCGCCACGTGGGCCAATCAGGTCCTGCCAAGTGTCCCCCAGTTTGGACATCTCACGGCTTGCCACGTGGCACACGCTTATTCGTCCACCCTGGACTTATTATGTCATGACACGTGGCATACTCCATGCCTAATGGAGAAGCCGGTCACCTAGGCCCAACTTCCGAGGGAAGCCCAATCAGCCCAAGGTTAACCTAAACCTAGATTGGCACGTTTCCCGAGGTTATAAATACCTCCCTTAATCCTCATTAAGGGAGATTACGCGAACAACGCAGATTACACACATTAAACACTCTCACCTAGAGAGACCCAACCACTTTAATTTCCGCATTAATTACTCCTTAATCAAGTACTAACTTGACCGTCGGAGGCGGATCTCCAACCATCCGGAGCATCCGTTTGTTTTGCGATAAAGCTCTCCACTTTCTCTTGCATGGCCGTGATCCGGCCCCGAGGTACCGTGCAGTAGTAGGGGGTATTTTGCTCTCGGTGAGAGGCGGATGGCTCCGCCCAATCGTCCCCCTTCTCAACTGCGTGAGAAAGCCTCGCCTCTTGTAGGCGACTGTTTTTCTCTTCTGTGTCCAGAGAAGCATGGCCAGAAGAGCTAGACTCGGAATCGTCCTCTGACGAGTCCGAAGAGGACGACTTCTCCCTCTCCCGGAGGGGCCCGCCTCCTCTCCTTTAAAAGGAGCAGGAGAGAATGTAGAATTGTCAACTGTAAAATGGGAAGGGGTCACTTTGACTCCTCCCTCAGAACTGCCGGCTTTCAAGCCGCTTTGTTTCACTTCCACATCTGGCGCCTGGTCAGATGTTTCACTAATCGGCACCCTGTGGGAGGAGCCGTCTGAGTTTGAGATCCTGGCAGTCTTTTTTGTTCTGGCCATCATGCTCTGCATAGACACAGATACAGTCGGACTTTGTATAAAGGGCAAAGATGGGTCCAGAAAAGGGCAGGCGGCACTCCTAGTCCTAGATTCAGCCGTCCCCGGTGACCGGCTGATCACTAACCTAGGTCGTGTCGTGTGCTTCCGTGGTGCCATTTCAAAAAAGAATAAAGTAAAGAGAAAATTAAGAGTAAGAGAACCGACGGTTACCTGAACGAGTGACGATTGATGAAGTTCTGAAAATCCTTTGCAGTCGGCTTGTCAGAGCAGGCGGTAGGCAGAAAGGGTCCAAAATGTCAGAGCAAGTTCAGGGGTCCGAACGTTCTCTCACAAAGTTTTCAAGTGTGAAAATGACCGAAGTCAACACTCCTTTATATAGGCGAAGTGAGAAGGCGAAGGGTCACTTCCAGAATTCAAAATTTTGGGGGAGAATCTCTCGGCCTCTCGCCGAGTGACACCTGTAGCAGGCCGTCGCCTGTTACAGGGCGATACCTGTCACAGGTAACACGTGACCAGTCACGTGCCACCTGTGAGGGGCAAATGATTAGGGGATTTTGCTCCCACCAATCGGAATGCGCCACGTGGGCCAATCAGGTCCTGCCAAGTGTCCCCCAGTTGGACATCTCACGGCTTGCCACGTGGCACACGCTTATTCGTCCACCCTGGACTTATTATGTCATGACACGTGGCATACTCCATGCCTAATGGAGAAGCCGGTCACCTAGGCCCAACTTCCGAGGGAAGCCCAATCAGCCCAAGGTTAACCTAAACCTAGATTGGCACGTTTCCCGAGGTTATAAATACCTCCCTTAATCCTCATTAAGGGAGATTACGCGAACAACGCAGATTACACACATTAAACACTCTCACCTAGAGAGACCCAACCACTTTAATTTCCGCATTAATTACTCCTTAATCAAGTACTAACTTGACCGTCGGAGGCGGATCTCCAACCATCCGGAGCATCCGTTTGTTTTGCGATAAAGCTCTCCACTTTCTCTTGCATGGCCGTGATCCGGCCCCGGGTACCGTGCAGTAGTAGGGGGTATTTTGCTCTCGGTGAGAGGCGGATGGCTCCGCCCAATCGTCCCCCTTCTCAACTGCGTGAAAAGCCTCGCCTCTTGTAGGCGACTTTTTTCTCTTCTGTGTCCAGAGAAGCATGGCCAGAAGAGCTAGACTCGGAATCGTCCTCTGACGAGTCCGAAGAGGACGACTTCTCCCCTCTCCCGGAGGGGCCCGCCTCCTCTCCTTTAAAAGGAGCAGGGAGAGAATGTAGAATTGTCAACTGTAAAATGGGAAGGGGTCACTTTGACTCCTCCCTCAGAACTGCCGGCTTTCAAGCCGCTTTGTTTCACTTCCACATCTGGCGCCTGGTCAGATGTTTCACTAATCGGCACCCTGTGGGAGGAGCCGTCTGAGTTTGAGATCCTGGCAGTCTTTTTTGTTCTGGCCATCATGCTCTGCATAGACACAGATACAGTCGGACTTTGTATAAAGGGCAAAGATGGGTCCAGAAAAGGGCAGGCGGCACTCCTAGTCCTAGATTCAGCCGTCCCCGGTGACCGGCTGATCACTAACCTAGGTCGTGTCGTGTGCTTCCGTGGCCATTTCAAAAAAGAATAAAAGTAAAGAGAAAATTAAGAGTAAGAGAACCGACGGTTACCTGAACGAGTGACGATTGATGAAGTTCTGAAAATCCTTTGCAGTCGGCTTGTCAGAGCAGGCGGTAGGCAGAAAGGGTCCAAAATGTCAGAGCAAGTTCAGGGGTCCGAACGTTCTCTCACAAAGTTTTCAAGTGTGAAAATGACCGAAGTCAACACTCCTTTATATAGGCGAAGTGAGAAGGCGAGGGTCACTTCCAGAATTCAAAATTTTGGCGGGAGAATCTCTCGGCCTCTCGCCGAGTGACACCTGTAGCAGGCCGTCGCCTGTTACAGGGCGATACCTGTCACAGGTAACACGTGACCAGTCACGTGCCACCTGTGAGGGGCAAATGATTAGGGGATTTTGCTCCCACCAATCGGAATGCGCCACGTGGGCCAATCAGGTCCTGCCAAGTGTCCCCCAGTTGGACATCTCACGGCTTGCCACGTGGCACACGCTTATTCGTCCACCCTGGACTTATTATGTCATGACACGTGGCATACTCCATGCCTAATGGAGAAGCCGGTCACCTAGGCCCAACTTCCGAGGGAAGCCCAATCAGCCCAAGGTTAACCTAAACCTAGATTGGCACGTTTCCCGAGGTTATAAATACCTCCCTTAATCCTCATTAAGGGAGATTACGCGAACAACGCAGATTACACACATTAAACACTCTCACCTAGAGAGACCCAACCACTTTAATTTCCGCATTAATTACTCCTTAATCAAGTACTAACTTGACCGTCGGAGGCGGATCTCCAACCATCCGGAGCATCCGTTTGTTTTGCGATAAAGCTCTCCACTTTCTCTTGCATGGCCGTGATCCGACCCCGAGGTACCGTGCAGTAGTAGGGGTATTTTGCTCTCGGTGAGAGGCGGATGGCTCCGCCCAATCGTCCCCCTTCTCAACTGCGTGAGAAAGCCTCGCCTCTTGTAGGCGACTGTTTTTCTCTTCTGTGTCCAGAGAAGCATGGCCAGAAGAGCTAGACTCGGAATCGTCCTCTGACGAGTCCGAAGAGGACGACTTCTCCCCTCTCCCGGAGGGGCCCGCCTCCTCTCCTTTAAAAGGAGCAGGAGAGAATGTAGAATTGTCAACTGTAAAATGGGAAGGGGTCACTTTGACTCCTCCCTCAGAACTGCCGGCTTTCAAGCCGCTTTGTTTCACTTCCACATCTGGCGCCTGGTCAGATGTTTCACTAATCGGCACCCTATGGGAGGAGCCGTCTGAGTTTGAGATCCTGGCAGTCTTTTTTGTTCTGGCCATCATGCTCTGCATAGACACAGATACAGTCGGACTTTGTATAAAGGGCAAAGATGGGTCCAGAAAAGGGCAGGCGGCACTCCTAGTCCTAGATTCAGCCGTCCCCGGTGACCGGCTGATCACTAACCTAGGTCGTGTCGTGTGCTTCCGTGGTGCCATTTCAAAAAAGAATAAAGTAAAGAGAAAATTAAGAGTAAGAGAACCGACGGTTACCTGAACGAGTGACGATTGATGAAGTTCTGAAAATCCTTTGCAGTCGGCTTGTCAGAGCAGGCGGTAGGCAGAAAGGTCCAAAATGTCAGAGCAAGTTCAGGGGTCCGAACGTTCTCTCACAAAGTTTTCAAGTGTGAAAATGACCGAAGTCAACACTCCTTTATATAGGCGAAGTGAGAAGGCGATGGGTCACTTCCAGAATTCAAAATTTTGGCGGGAGAATCTCTCGGCCTCTCGCCGAGTGACACCTGTAGCAGGCCGTCGCCTGTTACAGGGCGATACCTGTCACAGGTAACACGTGACCAGTCACGTGCCACCTGTGAGGGGCAAATGATTAGGGGATTTTGCTCCCACCAATCGGAATGCGCCACGTGGGCCAATCAGGTCCTGCCAAGTGTCCCCCAGTTGGACATCTCACGGCTTGCCACGTGGCACACGCTTATTCGTCCACCCTGGACTTATTATGTCATGACACGTGGCATACTCCATGCCTAATGGAGAAGCCGGTCACCTAGGCCCAACTTCCGAGGGAAGCCCAATCAGCCCAAGGTTAACCTAAACCTAGATTGGCACGTTTCCCGAGGTTATAAATACCTCCCTTAATCCTCATTAAGGGAGATTACGCGAACAACGCAGATTACACACATTAAACACTCTCACCTAGAGAGACCCAACCACTTTAATTTCCGCATTAATTACT
>NW_018743926.1:0-103848 GCF_001683475.1 Chenopodium quinoa
AAACACATTCGAATAAAGCTATTTGAATCAAATGAAAGTCAAATACATTCTACAAAGCTAATTGAATGAAATGAAAGTCAAACACATTCAAACAAAGCTATTTGAATCAAATGAGAGTCAAATAAATTCTAACAAAGCTAATTAAATCAAATAAAAAGTTAAAAATACATTCTACAAAGCTAATTGAATCAAATGAAAGTCAAACACATTCAAACAAAGCCTTTTAAATCAAATGAAAGTCAAACACATTCAAAAAAGCTTTTTAATTTAAAATGAAAGTCAAACACATTCAAACAAAGCTATATAAATCAAATGAAAGTGAAATGCATTCTACAAAGCAAATTGAATTAAATGAAATTCAAACACATTCAAACAAAGCTATTTGAATCGAATGACAGTCAAATACATTCTACAAAGCTAATTGAATCAATTGAAAGTAAAACACATTCAAACAAAGCTATTTGAATTAAATGAAAGTCAAATACATTCTACAAAGCTAATTGAATCAAATGAAAGTCAAACACATTCAAACAAAGCTAATTGAATCAAATGAAAGTCAAACACATTCAAACAAATCTATTTGAATTAAATGAAAGTCAAATACATTCTACAAAGCTAATTGAATCAAATGAAAGTTAAACACATTCAAATAAAGCTATTTGAATCAAATGAAAGTCAAGCACATTCAAACAAAGCTATTTGAATCAAATGAGAGTCAAATACATTCAAACAAAGCTAATTAAATCAAATAAAAGTCTAATACATTCTACAAAGCTAATTGAATTAAATTAAAGTCAAACACATTCAAACAAAGCTAATTGAATCAAATGAAAGTCGAACACATTCAAACAAAGATTTCGAATCAAATGAAAGTCAAATACATTCTACAAAGCTAATTGAATCAAATGAAAGTCAAACACATTCAAACAAAGCTATTTGAATCAAATGAGAGTCAAATAAATTCAAACAAAGCTAATTAAATCAAATAAAAGTAAAATACATTCTAAAAAGCTAATTGAATCAAATGAAAGTCAAACACATTCAAACAAAGCCTTTTAAATCAAATGAAAGTCAAACATATTCAAAAAAGCTTTTTAATTTAAATGAAAGTCAAACACAGTCAAACAAAGTTATTTGACTCAAATGAAAGTCAAATACAATTTACAAAGCTAATTGAATCAAATGAAAGTCAAACACATTCAAACAAAGCTATTTGAATCAAATGAAAGTCAAATTCATTCTACAAAGCTAATTGAATCAAATGAAAGTCAAACACATGCAAACAAAGCTATTTGAATCAATTGAAAGTCAAATACATTCTACAAAGCTGATGGAATCAAATGAAAGTCAAACACATTAAAACAAAGCTATTTGAATCAAATGAAAGTCAAATACGTTCTACAAAGCTAATTGAATCAAATAAAAGTGAAACACATTCAAACAAAGCTATTTAAATCAAATGAGAGTCAAATACATTCAAACAAAGCTAATTAAATCAAATAAAAGTCAAATACATTCTACAAAGCTAATTGAATCAAATGAAAGTCAAACACATTCAAACAAAGCTATTTGAATCAAATGAGAGTCAAATAAATTCAAACAAAGCTAATTAAATCAAATAAAAGTAAAATACATTCTAAAAAGCTAATTGAATCAAATGAAAGTCAAACACATTCAAACAAAGCCTTTTAAATCAAATGAAAGTCAAACATATTCAAAAAAGCTTTTTAATTTAAATGAAAGTCAAACACAGTCAAACAAAGTTATTTGACTCAAATGAAAGTCAAATACAATTTACAAAGCTAATTGAATCAAATGAAAGTCAAACACATTCAAACAAAGCTATTTGAATCAAATGAAAGTCAAATACATTCTACAAAGCTGATGGAATCAAATGAAAGTCAAACACATTAAAACAAAGCTATTTGAATCAAATGAAAGTCAAATACGTTCTACAAAGCTAATTGAATCAAATAAAAGTGAAACACATTCAAACAAAGCTATTTAAATCAAATGAGAGTCAAATACATTCAAACAAAGCTAATTAAATCAAATAAAAGTCAAATACATTCTACAAAGCTAATTGAATCAAATGAAAGTCAAATACATTCTACAAAGCTAATTGAATCAAATGAAAGTCAAACACATTCAAACAAAGCTAATTGAATCAAATGAAAGTCAAATACATTCAACAAAGCTAATTAAATCAAATGAAAGTCAAACACATTCAAACAAAGCTAATTGAATCAATTGAAAGTCAAGCACATTCAAACAAAGCTATTCGAATCAAATGAGAGTCAAATACATTCAAACAAAGCTAATTAAATAAAAAAAAAGTCTAATACATTCTACAAAGCTAATTGAATTAAATTAAAGTCAAACACATTCAAACAAAGCTAATTGAATCAAATGAAAGTCAAACACATTCAAACAAAGATTTCGAATCAAATGAAAGTCAAATACATTATACAAAGCTAATAGAATCAAATGAAAGTCAAACACATTCAAACAAAGCTTATTGAATCAAATGAAAGTCAAATACATTCTACAAAGCTAATTGAATCAAATGAAAGTCAAAACACATTCAAACAAAGCTATTTGAATCAAATGAGAGTCAAATAAATTCAAACAAAGCTAATTAAATTCAAATAAAAGTAAAAATACATTCTACACAGCTAATTGAATAAAATTAAATTCAAACACATTCAAACAAAGCTATTTGAATCAAATGAGAGTCAAATAAATTCAAACAAAGCTAATTAAATTCAAATAAAAGTAAAATACATTCTACAAAGCTAATTGAATCAAATGGAAGTCAAACACATTCAAACAAAGCCTTTTATATCAAATGAAATTCAAACACATTCAAAAAAAGCATTTTAATTTAAATGAAAGTCAAACACATTCAAACAAAGCTATATAAATCAAATGAAAGTGAAATGCATTCTACAAAGCAAATTGAATTAAATTAAATTAAAACACATTCAAACAAAGCTATTTGAATCAAATGACAGTCAAATACATTCTACAAAGCTAATTGAATCAATTGAAAGTCAAACACATTCAAACAAAGCTATTTGAAGAAAATGAAAATCAAATACATTCTACAAAGCTAATTGAATCAAATGAAAGTCAAACACAGTCAAACAAAGCTATTTGAATCAAATGAGAGTCAAATAAATTCTAACAAAGCTAATTAAATCAAATAAAGTAAAATACATTCTACAAAGCTAATTGAATCAAATGAAAGTCAAACACATTCAAACAAAGCCTTTTAAATCAAATGAAAGTCAAACACATTCAAAAAAAGCTATTTGAATCAAATGAAAGTCAAGCACATTCAAACAAAGCTATTTGAATCAAATGAGAGTCAAATACATTCAAACAAAGCTAATTAAATCAAATAAAAGTCAAATACATTCAAACAAAGCTATTCGAATCAAATGAGAGTCAAATACATTCAAACAAAGCTAATTAAATAAAAAAAAGTCTAATACATTCTACAAAGCTAATTGAATTAAATTAAAGTCAAACACATTCAAACAAAGCTAATTGAATCAAATGAAAGTCAAACACATTCAAACAAAGATTTCGAATCAAATGAAAGTCAAATACATTCTACAAAGCTAATTGAATCAAATGAAAGTCAAACACATTCAAATAAAGCTATTTGAATCAAATGAAAGTCAAATACATTCTACAAAGCTAATTGAATCAAATGAAAGTCAAACACAAATCAAACAAAGCTATTTGAATCAAATGAGAGTCAAATAAATTCAAACAAAGCTAATTAAATTCAAATACAAGTATAATACATTCTACACAGCTAATTGAATAAAATTAAATTCAAACACATTCAAACAAAGTTATTTGAATCAAATGAGAGTCAAATAAATTCAAACAAAGCTAATTAAATTCAAATAAAAGTAAAATACATTCTACAAAGCTAATTGAACCAAATGGAAGTCAAACACAGTCAAACAAAGTTATTTGAGTCAAATGAAAGTCAAATACATTCTACAAAGCTAATTGAATCAAATGAAAGTAAAACACATTCGAACAAAGCTATTTCAATTAAATGAAAGTTAAATACGTTCTACAAAGCTAATTGTATCAAATGAAAGTCAAACACATTCAAACAAAGCTAATTGAATCAAATGAAAGTCAAACACATTCAAACAAAGTTGTTAAAATTAAAATGAAAGTGAAATGTATTCTACAAAGCTAATTGAATAAAATGAAAGTTAAACGCATTCAAACAAAGCTATTTGAATCAAATGAGAGTCAAATACATTCTACAAAGCTAATTGAATCAAATGAAAGTCAAACACATTCAAACAAAGCTAATTGAATCAAATGAAAGTCAAATACATTCAACAAAGCTAATTGAATCAAATGAAAGTCAAACACATTCAAACAAAGCTATTCGAATCAAATGAGAGTCAAATACATTCAAACAAAGCTAATTAAATCAAATAAAAGTAAAATACATTCTAAAAAGCTAATTGAATCAAATGAAAGTCAAACACATTCAAACAAAGCTAATTGCATCAAATGAAAGTCAAACACATTCAAACAAAGATTTCGAATCAAATGAAAGTCAAATACATTCTACAAAGCTAATTGAATCAAATGAAAGTCAAACACATTCGAATAAAGCTATTTGAATCAAATGAAAGTCAAATACATTCTACAAAGCTAATTGAATCAAATGAAAGTCAAACACATTCAAACAAAGCTATTTGAATCAAATGAGAGTCAAATAAATTCTAACAAAGCTAATTAAATCAAATAAAAGTAAAATACATTCTACAAAGCTAATTGAATCAAATGAAAGTCAAACACATTCAAACAAAGCCTTTTAAATCAAATGAAAGTCAAACACATTCAAAAAAAAGCTTTTTAATTTAAATGAAAGTCAAACACATTCAAACAAAGCTATATAAATCAAATGAAAGTGAAATGCATTCTACAAAGCAAATTGAATTAAATGAAATTCAAACACATTCAAACAAAGCTATTTGAATCGAATGACAGTCAAATACATTCTACAAAGCTAATTGAATCAATTGAAAGTAAAACACATTCAAACAAAGCTATTTGAATTAAATGAAAGTCAAATACATTCTACAAAGCTAATTGAATCAAATGAAAGTCAAACACATTCAAACAAAGCTAATTGAATCAAATGAAAGTCAAACACATTCAAACAAATCTATTTGAATTAAATGAAAGTCAAATACATTCTACAAAGCTAATTGAATCAAATGAAAGTCAAACACATTCAAATAAAGCTATTTGAATCAAATGAAAGTCAAGCACATTCAAACAAAGCTATTTGAATCAAATGAGAGTCAAATACATTCAAACAAAGCTAATTAAATCAAATAAAAGTCTACTACATTCTACAAAGCTAATTGAATAAAATTAAATTCAAACACATTCAAACAAAGCTATTTGAATCAAATGAGAGTCAAATAAATTCAAACAAAGCTAATTAAATTCAAATAAAAGTAAAATACATTCTACAAATCTAATTGAATCAAATGGAAGTCAAACACATTCAAACAAAGCCTTTTATATCAAATGAAATTCAAACACATTCAAAAAAAGCATTTTAATTTAAATGAAAGTCAAACACATTCAAACAAAGCTATATAAATCAAATGAAAGTGAAATGCATTCTACAAAGCAAATTGAATTAAATGAAATTAAAACACATTCAAACAAAGCTATTTGAATCAAATGACAGTCAAATACATTCTACAAAGCTAATTGAATCAATTGAAAGTCAAACACATTCAAACAAAGCTATTTGAAGAAAATGAAAGTCAAATACATTCTACAAAGCAAATTGAAACAAATGAAAGTCAAACCCAGTCAAACAAAGTTATTTGAGTCAAATGAAAGTCAAATACATTCAAACAAAGCTAATTAAATCAAATAAAAGTAAAATACATTCTAAAAAGCTAATTGAATCAAATGAAAGTCAAACACATTCAAACAAAGCTAATTGAATCAAATGAAAGTCAAACACATTCAAACAAAGATTTCGAATCAAATGAAAGTCAAATACATTCTACAAAGCTAATTGAATCAAATGAAAGTCAAACACATTCGAATAAAGCTATTTGAATCAAATGAAAGTCAAATACATTCTACAAAGCTAATTGAATCAAATGAAAGTCAAACACATTCAAACAAAGCTATTTGAATCAAATGAGAGTCAAATAAATTCTAACAAAGCTAATTAAATCAAATAAAAGTAAAATACATTCTACAAAGCTAATTGAATCAAATGAAAGTCAAACACATTCAAACAAAGCCTTTTAAATCAAATGAAAGTCAAACACATTCAAAAAAAGCTTTTTAATTTAAATGAAAGTCAAACACATTCAAACAAAGCTATATAAATCAAATGAAAGTGAAATGCATTCTACAAAGAAAATTGAATTAAATGAAATTCAAACACATTCAAACAAAGCTATTTGAATCGAATGACAGTCAAATACATTCTACAAAGCTAATTGAATCAATTGAAAGTAAAACACATTCAAACAAAGCTATTTGAATTAAATGAAAGTCAAATACATTCTACAAAGCTAATTGAATCAAATGAAAGTCAAACACATTCAAACAAAGCTAATTGAATCAAATGAAAGTCAAACACATTCAAACAAATCTATTTGAATTAAATGAAAGTCAAATACATTCTACAAAGCTAATTGAATCAAATGAAAGTCAAACACATTCAAATAAAGCTATTTGAATCAAATGAAAGTCAAGCACATTCAAACAAAGCTATTTGAATCAAATGAGAGTCAAATACATTCAAACAAAGCTAATTAAATCAAATAAAAGTCTACTACATTCTACAAAGCTAATTGAATAAAATTAAATTCAAACACATTCAAACAAAGCTATTTGAATCAAATGAGAGTCAAATAAATTCAAACAAAGCTAATTAAATTCAAATAAAAGTAAAATACATTCTACAAATCTAATTGAATCAAATGGAAGTCAAACACATTCAAACAAAGCCTTTTATATCAAATGAAATTCAAACACATTCAAAAAAAGCATTTTAATTTAAATGAAAGTCAAACACATTCAAACAAAGCTATATAAATCAAATGAAAGTGAAATGCATTCTACAAAGCAAATTGAATTAAATGAAATTCAAACACATTCAAACAAAGCTATTTGAATCGAATGACAGTCAAATACATTCTACAAAGCTAATTGAATCAATTGAAAGTAAAACACATTCAAACAAAGCTATTTGAATTAAATGAAAGTCAAATACATTCTACAAAGCTAATTGAATCAAATGAAAGTCAAACACATTCAAACAAAGCTAATTGAATCAAATGAAAGTCAAACACATTCAAACAAATCTATTTGAATTAAATGAAAGTCAAATACATTCTACAAAGCTAATTGAATCAAATGAAAGTCAAACACATTCAAATAAAGCTATTTGAATCAAATGAAAGTCAAGCACATTCAAACAAAGCTATTTGAATCAAATGAGAGTCAAATACATTCAAACAAAGCTAATTAAATCAAATAAAAGTCTACTACATTCTACAAAGCTAATCGAATAAAATTAAATTCAAACACATTCAAACAAAGCTATTTGAATCAAATGAGAGTCAAATAAATTCAAACAAAGCTAATTAAATTCAAATAAAAGTAAAATACATTCTACAAATCTAATTGAATCAAATGGAAGTCAAACACATTCAAACAAAGCCTTTTATATCAAATGAAATTCAAACACATTCAAAAAAAGCATTTTAATTTAAATGAAAGTCAAACACATTCAAACAAAGCTATATAAATCAAATGAAAGTGAAATGCATTCTACAAAGCAAATTGAATTAAATGAAATTAAAACACATTCAAACAAAGCTATTTGAATCAAATGACAGTCAAATACATTCTACAAAGCTAATTGAATCAATTGAAAGTCAAACACATTCAAACAAAGCTATTTGAAGAAAATGAAAGTCAAATACATTCTACAAAGCAAATTGAAACAAATGAAAGTCAAACCCAGTCAAACAAAGTTATTTGAGTCAAATGAAAGTCAAATACATTCTACAAAGCTAATTGAATCAAATGAAAGTAAAACACATTCGAACAAAGCTATTTCAATTAAATGAAAGTTAAATACGTTCTACAAAGCTAATTGTATCAAATGAAAGTCAAACGCAATCAAATAAAGCTTATTGAATCAAATGAAAGTCAAGCACATTCAAACAAAGCTATTTGAATCAAATGAGAGTCAAATACATTCAAACAAAGCTAATTAAATCAAATAAAAGTCTAATACATTCTAAAAAGCTAATTGAATTAAATTAAAGTCAAACACATTCAAACAAAGCTAATTGAATCAAATGAAAGTCAAACTGATAACTTGCTATTTTATGCGGTTTTAGGGCGTATTTGAACCTAGTTTACCTGAACAAATTTGTGTTTTGGTTCACTTTTACCCTATTATTATGCAATTTTTGTGTATCCTATGCTTCACGGGTTGTTAGTGTTTTTGTTGAGATTTTAGGTCCAAAGACGACCAAATGAAGCCCATGGTTACCAAACCGAGGTTAGAAGCAAGGAAATGATGGAAAAATCCAAGTACATGAGCATCGTAGAAGAAAACACGAAGAAAAGTGTTGTAGCCAAGCCTAACAACTTGGTTATGGACATTTCTTTGGTTCAAGACGTAGCATCATGCATTGGTGCTATGCATTCTATCCTTGGGCAGCAAGATATTCAACCCCTTGAATTTCTTGTTGTTCTTATTAACTAGTTTATTCTAGTTCATTTTATGCTTTGAATAAATTGTAAACTTTAGTCTTATTTTAAGTTTGCAAATTAGCTATATTTTTCTTAGTTATTTTTAGCTGATTATAGTTCGAAAATATAATGTCACATTCACACAAAGTACAAGTGCAAGATACATCAAGAAGGCATGTGAACGAAGCATGGAATCCGAAATTCTTTTCAAAGGAATTTCAAGGCTTTAACTTGGGTGTTACAATCAGCATCAATAAGGAGTTACAAGCTTTCAATTGAGTCTTCAAGTGGCCGTTTACTTCAGCCAGCAACTGGTACATTCAAGAGGCGTCCAAGTACATCCTTGACCACATACATTCAAGCTTAATTCAAGGCTTGAAACAAGGAGGAGTTACACTTCACTTGCTGCTTGAATTGGGCGTGAAAAGGGGAGCTGTTACACCTCCAAGTTGCTGCTTGTTGGGCGTGAATCAAGGGGGAGTTATACTCTCTTATTTCTGATTTTATTTGGAGGTTACAAACCACCATTTTCTCTTTGATGTATCTAGTTAAGTAAGGCTTCTTTTATTAATGTATCTAGACAACAAAAGCTGAATTGTACTTAGCTTTAGGCGTGTAACAAGTGAGCTGAAAAGTCACTTAAGTTAGCTTGTACTTAAGGATGCTTGTTCACTATAAATAGCAAGCAAATGTGAATGAAAAAATCAGATTATTGCAAACAAAAAAAAAGACTTGTCTTACATTCGTTTCTTGGATTAGAAACAAAACCTGAAATTCTTGGATTTGGAATTTCGTTTCCTTTGCTTAGTTAGCTAGTTTAGGCTACTAGTTGGCTTGTGATCTTAGGAACCCAAAACGTTTCGTAGTGGTGTGACTTTATCTGAGAAGCTTTTGGTTCTTTAGCCTTATCTATCCCTTGGTTTATCCCTTGTGTATTTCGAGTGTTACTCCAAATATACAACATTTAATGTTTGGAGTAACACTCGAAATACCACATTAAAATACACAAGGGAAACGTTTTGGGTTCCTAAGATCACAAGCCAACTAGTAGCCTAAACTAGCTAACTAAGCAAAGGAAACGAAATTCCAAATCCAAGAATTTCAGGTTTTGTTTCTAATCCAAGAAACGAATGTAAGACAAGTCTTTTTTTTGTTTGCAATAATCTGATTTTTTCATTCACATTTGCTTGCTATTTATAGTGAACAAGCATCCTTAAGTACAAGCTAACTTAAGTGACTTTTCAGCTCACTTGTTACACGCCTAAAGCTAAGTACAATTCAGCTTTTGTTGTCTAGATACATTAATAAAAGAAGCCTTACTTAACTAGATACATCAAAGAGAAAATGGTGGTTTGTAACCTCCAAATAAAATCAGAAATAAGAGAGTATAACTCCCCTTGATTCACGCCCAACAAGCAGCAACTTGGAGGTGTAACAGCTCCCCTTTTCACGCCCAATTCAAGCAGCAAGTGAAGTGTAACTCCTCCTTGTTTCAAGCCTTGAATTAAGCTTGAATGTATGTGGTCAAGGATGTACTTGGACGCCTCTTGAATGTACCAGTTGCTGGCTGAAGTAAACGGCCACTTGAAGACTCAATTGAAAGCTTGTAACTCCTTATTGATGCTGATTGTAACACCCAAGTTAAAGCCTTGAAATTCCTTTGAAAAGAATTTCGGATTCCATGCTTCGTTCACATGCCTTCTTGATGTATCTTGCACTTGTACTTTGTGTGAATGTGACATTATATTTTCGAACTATAATCAGCTAAAAATAACTAAGAAAAATATAGCTAATTTGCAAACTTAAAATAAGACTAAAGTTTACAATTTATTCAAAGCATAAAATGAACTAGAATAAACTAGTTAATAAGAACAACAAGAAATTCAAGGGGTTGAATATCTTGCTGCCCAAGGATAGAATGCATAGCACCAATGCATGATGCTACGTCTTGAACCAAAGAAATGTCCATAACCAAGTTGTTAGGCTTGGCTACAACATTCCCCCTTCTTGAAAAGAGTTTGCCCTCAAACTCGGCAACTCTTCAAACTCATCATAGTAAAGCATCTCTTCCCATTGCTTGGGACGTTTAGTAGCCAAAGACCGCAGCAAGGATCCCAAAGTTCTATTAGTCACTTCGGTTGGACCATCCGTTTGAGGATGACTTGAAGTGCTAAAGTTCAATTTCGTGCCCATCTTCCTCCATAATGTAAGCCAAAAATGACTTAGAAATTTTGGATCACGATCACTCACCATGGATTTAGGTACACCATGTAAACGAACAATCTCATTGGAAAACAAGTTAGCAACAGGAGTAGCATCATAAGTTGCATAGGCTGGTTTGTTTGGGAGCATTGAACCGGGAACAAGATCAATTTTGTGTTGTGTGTCACGTTTTGGGGGTAAGCCAAGGGGAATGTCTTCGGGGAAAACATAGGAAAAGGTTTTGAGAAGAGGGGTGAGGAGTGGGTGTGGCTCTTCTTGTGACGGTTTGGAAGGGACATCAAGTTGGCTTAAAATGAATGGTTTGTGAGCTTTATACTCATGCAATTCTGATTTTATGAGAGTGGTAAGGTAAGTAGGGGGTGTGGATTTGGGGTGACCGTTTTTGAGGTTTAGGGGGGTAAGAAGTATTTTCTGTCCATCCTTAGTGAAGGAATATGTGTTTTTATACCCATCATGCATCACACGCCTATCAAATAACCAAGGTCTACCAAGTAAAATATGACATGCATTCATAGGTATAACATCACACCACAATTCTTCTTCATAAGTTTTACCAATGCTAAATGATAACAAGACTTGTTGTGTTACTTGAATCCCTTTACCATGATTTAACCATTGAATCGCATAAGGTTTAGGGTGAGGAACGGTTTTAAGTTTCAGCTTGTCTATCATTACTTGTGAAGCTACATTGGTACAACTACCTCCATCAATAATCAATGAACATACCTTTCCACCAATGGTGCAACGAGTGTGAAAGATTGACTCACGTTGCAAACTCCCTTCTTTGCCAACCATATTGCTTAGTGTGCGTCGAACCACCAAGCATTCTCCTGCGTCTGGTCCAAGACACGCATACTCATCATTCTCCTCAAGGTTGCTGTCCACTTCATTTTCTAATTCATCCTCCTCTTCATGCTCAATCAAAGTGACAATCCTTTTATTTGGACAATCACTAGCCAAATGTCCAAGGCCTTGACACCGAAAACATCTTCTTGGGGCTGGTTTTGGGTTGGAATTTTGGGTGTTTTGTGAAGGTGGTTTAGAAGTAGGCTGATTGGACGTTGGGTTTAAAGGTGGGAAATTGGATGTTTGCTTTGTTTGGGGAAATGAGGTTTGAGATGCAAAACGTGATGATTCACTTTTGCCTCTTGCTTTTTGTTGCTGCTCAATCTTATGTGCTAAGATAATGAGCTCTTCAAGGGTAGAGTAAGGATGTAGTTCGGCCACATTGGCTATTTTTTGGGTCAAGCCCTCCCAAAAAGCGCACCAATGTTTGAGGTTCATCTTCCTCTACTCCACATTTCATGACAAACCCTTCAAACTCCCTAGCATATTCTTCTACTGATTTTGTACCTTGTTTGAGGTTGTGGAACTTGGAAAAGTTTTCTTGCACATAGTATGTGGGAAGAAACTTTTGTTTCAGCAACTTCTTCATCTTGATCCACGATCTCACTTTCTCTTTGTCTTGCCTTTCCCTTTTGGCACACACGCTAGCCCACCAAGTTGAGGCATATTTTCTCAACTTCAAGGCTACAATTTTCACCTTCTTTTCTTCCGGTGTTTGCTTGTAATCAAACACTCTCTCCACCGTTCTAAGCCATTCTACAAACTCATCAGCATCGAGTTTGCCATCATACTCCGGAATGTCAGCCTTAATGTCATTGTTAGGCCGTGACCTTTCTCTTTCATGATAAGGTCTATCATTGTGATTGAAATTAGATTCACTCACTTCTTCATCACTTTGATTGGTAAAACCCTCTTTTTGATGGCGCAACTTAATAGAAAGGTCTCTTAACTGACCTTGCAAATATTGCATTCGTTGCTCCATATCTTCTTTCTCTTGTGCAACCTTATTGACATATTCTTGCCAATTAGGGGGTGGGATGTCGGCCATGGTTTGTGTTTGGGTATGTGTTTGGGGTATTGTGTTTGGGTATTTGTTTGCTAGACCCCCCTCCTTCTAGCGCCAAATGTTGTATATTTGGAGTAACACTCGAAATACACAAGGGATAAACCAAGGGATAGATAAGGCTAAAGAACCAAAAGCTTCTCAGATAAAGTCACACCACTAAGAAACGTTTTGGGTTCCTAAGATCACAAGCCAACTAGTAGCCTAAACTAGCTAACTAAGCAAAGGAAACGAAATTCCAAATCCAAGAATTTCAGGTTTTGTTTCTAATCCAAGAAACGAATGTTAGACAAGTCTTTTTTTTGTTTGCAATAATCTGATTTTTTCATTCACATTTGCTTGCTATTTATAGTGAACAAGCATCCTTAAGTACAAGCTAACTTAAGTGACTTTTCAGCTCAATCAAATGAAAGTCAAACTGATAACTTGCTATTTTATGCGGTTTTAGGGCGTATTTGAACCTAGTTTACCTGAACAAATTTGTGTTTTGGTTCACTTTTACCCTATTATTATGCAATTTTTGTGTATCCTATGCTTCACGGGTTGTTAGTGTTTTTGTTGAGATTTTAGGTCCAAAGACGACCAAATGAAGCCCATGGTTACCAAACCGAGGTTAGAAGCAAGGAAATGATGGAAAAATCCAAGTACATGAGCATCGTAGAAGAAAACACGAAGAAAAGGGCCCAGAAGACCCTGCACGGCCGTGCAAGATGTTGCACGTCCGTGCAGGAGTGCAGACCTGAACCCATCTTTCTGCCAAGGCCTGCACGGACGTGCCAAATATTGCACGTCCGTGCAGATGATGCAGCACGGACGTGCTTCCGTGATTATGAGGCAGCACGGACGTGCCAAATATTGCACGTCCGTGCAGATGATGCAGCACGGACGTGCCAAAGGTGCACGCCCGTGCTGCAGCAGGTCGTCTTAAACTGAGTTTCTGTCTTGGTCTGCACGGACGTGCCAACTTCAGCACGTCCGTGCAGACCTACAGTTTACCCGTTTCTTGTTTTCTCCGTCCTCTTATTTTAGGGGGTAGTATAAATAGCCCCTTTGGACCATTTTAGAGGGGTTCCCAATTTTTTTTTCCAGATTTTCATACTCCTCTTAGTTTGAAACACAAAAATCCTCAAATTAGCATAGATTTTAGTTCTTGTTTTGAAGGTTTTCAATCCAATCATTGTAGAAGACAAGTTCCACCATTGTTAGTCAATTATTGAAGTTTCTAGTAATTTTTCTTACTCTTTCTTTCTCTCTTCTATCTTTAATTCTTGCTTTTTATTAATTGTTTGGTTGTTCTTTGCATGTTTAATTGTTAGATTCTACTTAATTCTTAGTTTTAATTTGTTCATGAATTCCTTGAAATCTTTAATTGCTTTAACTTCCATGGATTGTGAGTAGTCTAATTTCTAGGGTTTGGGTGAACCCTCAATGTAATCACCAACACTTGTTGCATGTACTAATTTGTTAATTGTGGGGTGTTAATTAGTTGAGTTTAAGAGGTTTCATTGTTAATTCTTGTAATTGGCCATTGCTTGAATTATTTATCTAGCTTCCTCAACGAAGGATCGAGAGATGAACTTGAGGAAGCTCCCTTATGCTTGATTGACTTGATTTGCCATGAGAATAGGAATTTCTAGTCAAGGGAATTTGCATGTTATCGTGAGGATGTTTTAACACTTGTTTCTTGCCCATAATCACGAGAGTAGGTTATGGTTTTGATGTCAAGTAATCCCTCTAGCTTGAGAGAGTAGTTGGGTGCATTTGATAACTTCCCCTAATTTATCCCCTAAATCACCATTTCTATGCATGCTACTTGTGGTCCGTGATGAAGTTGAGTGGTGTAACCCATGCCCTAGGCCTTCTTAATATTGTTAATCACCTCTTAGAATTAATTGATTTGAATTAGAATAGTGTGACGTAATACCAACTTAAAACCCCCGACTTAATCTAGCTTGTTTAAACAATAACATTTGGTGGTTGATTCAACGCCTCTCATGGGTTCGACCCTTTCTTGCCCTTGCTACTAGTTTAGTAGGATCGAGTTAGGTCTTATTTCTTGATAGGTTGACGACGTCCTATCAAGTTTTGGCGCCGTTGCCGGGGAGGCAAAGTCACATTGAATAAGTTATTGTTGAATGAGTCTAGATTTGTGTATATGTATATAATCTTCTTATTTTGTTTTTGTTTAAGCGTGTTTACTTTGTAATAGTCATTGCTAACGTTTTCCTTAGCTTTGTTTGACTGTGCATGACACGGAGGAGTAAGCAATCACCGCTTATCCCCGTAGATCCGGAGTTAAATAGAACTTTGAGGAACGTAAGAAGGCTCCTACAAGGCACGCCGGATTTTTCTCTAGCTTATACGGATTCCGAGTCGGAGGATAATCTTGATAACGAGCAAGAGATGGCCAACCCACCGCCTCCTCCACTTCTACAAGACTATGACCACCCCGATGCATTCCAACTTCGGAGTGGCATACTTCTTCCCACCACCAATGCAAACAACTATGAGTTCTCTCCTCAACTCATAAGGATGATCCAAAGTGAACAGTTCGGGGGGAGTGCAAATGAGTGCCCTCTAGCTCATTTAGACAACTTCCTTGAGTTGTGCACTACCATCAAGCAAAACAACCTCACGGAGGAATTCATTTAGATGCATATGTTTCGGTTCTCTCTTAGGGACAAGGCTAAGTGTTGGTTGAGGTCCGTGAAAGAAGGATCCTTAACAACATGGGAAGAGGTTACCAAAGCATTTCTTGGGAAGTTTTGTCCGCCCGAAAAGACCGCGGAATTGAGAAGGAAGATTACAAGCTTCACTCAAGAGGATGATGAAACCTTAGGTGAAGCATGGGAAAGATTCAAGGATCTAAAGAGGAAGTGTCCACACCATGGGTTGCCTTTATGGATGATTATTCAAAGCTTCTACGACGGTCTCACTCCTACCTCAAGGGCCAATCTTGACAACGGAGCCGGTGGTAGTCTTAAAAAGCTACCGGTGGAAGAAGCCGAGAATATGATTGAAGAAGTTGCAAGGCATTACGCCTATAGATATGATAGAAGAGAAAGTCAATCGAAGAAGAAAGGTATGCATGAGTTGAGTGCAATAGATCTCATTGCCTCAAAGTTTGATATGCTAGCTCACAAGCTAGACCAAGCAACCTCCTCAAGCGGTACCTCCTCTTCACAACCACAACCACAAGTCATGTCTTGTGAGACTTATGGGGGTAATGATCACATGGCTTCATATTGCAATGCTACTAATGAGCAAGTTGCGGCCATGAACCAAAGAAATGAGCAACCTTTCAATCAAGGTTGGAGGCAACAAAACCAAGGGTGGAGACAACCCAATCAAAACCAACAATCCAACTACAACAACCCTCCTCAAAACATCTACAACCAAAATCAACAAAATCACCAAGCCCCATACCGCCATCCAAACCAACAAAGACAGCAATTCAACCAACAACCTCCTCCACCCCAAAAGACTTCCCTTGAGGCCGCTCTTGAGTCTTTCATAAATCAACAAGGGAAGAGCAATGCAGAAATGAGCTCCAACATCCAACAACTTCAAGCGCACAACAAAATAATTGAGAATCAACTAGCTCAAATTGCACAACAAGTTGGGAGTTCTACCTCCAATGCTAGTTGTCAATTTCCAAGCTCAACGGTTGTGAACCCGAAGGAGCATGTCAAGGCTATCACATTGAGGTCCGGGAGAGGGTATGAAGGTCCGGTAATGAGTGAAGATGTGCCACAAAAGAGAGATGAGGGTGTGGAGGTGAGAAGTGAGAATGATGTTGAAAATGAGGTGGTAGAAGTTGAGAGAAAAGAAAAAGAAAAGAGTGTTGAGGGAGACACAAAGAAAGGAGAGGGAGTTGAAGTTGAAGTGGAGAAACCCCCAATGAGAGTCTACAAGCCACCTATTCCTTTCCCTCATAGGTTGGTAGAGAAAAAATTGAATGAGAAGTTTTCAAAGTTCCTTGAGGTCATGAGAGGGCTCTAAGTGAACATTCCCTTTCTTCATGCTATGTCACAAATGCCTACATATGCGAAATTTTTAAAAGATCTCTTGTCCAACAAAAGTAGGCTTTAAGAGAGTGCAACCATCTCCCTTCCAATGGAGGTGAGCGCAATCATTCAAAACAAGCTTCCCCGAAAGCTTGGTGACCCGGGTAGCTATGCAATTCCGGTGAAGATTGGAGATATGGAAGCCATGGATGCTCTTTGTGATCTTGGGGCAAGTGTAAGCTTGATGCCCTTCTCAATTGCAAAAAATTTAAAAGTTGGTGAGATGAAGCCAACAAGAATCTCAATACAATTAGCCGATCGTTCGGTTAGATTACCAATGGGAATACTTGAAGATGTACCGGTACAAGTGGGAAGAGTTTTTGTACCTTGTGACTTTGTGGTGATGGAAATGGAGGAGGACAACAAGGTTCCTCTCATTTTGGGAAGGCCGTTCTTGAACACGGCGGGAGTGGTAATTGATATGAAATAAGGCAAGCTAACATTGAATGTGGGAGATGAGAAAATTTCTTTCTCATTCTCGCAAGCCATGAGGAAGCCTATGTATGAGGATATCAATAGAATCGATACTCTTGACCGAGAAGTGGAGGAATTGAAGATGATGAACAATAGCAAAGATACTCTACAAGCGATCCTCACGGAAAGTTTGTACAATGATGATGATGAAGCTAAGGGGTACAAGTTGTTGCTAGACCAACCCCTACATGGCAAGGCAAGGGAGTTTGAAGCACTTAAGGTGGAGGTAAAAGAGGAGAGGTCTACGCCTCCTCCTAAGGTTGAACTTAAACCCCTTCCCCCTTCACTTAAATACGTTTTTTCTTGATGATAATGAGACTTATCCCGTTATTGTCAATACCAACCTTGATGACACTTCCCTTGAGAAACTCCTAGTTGTGTTGAGGGAGTATAGGAGTGTCATTGGGTATGCCATTGATGACATTAAGGGGATAAGTCCCACGATATGCATGCACAAGATTTTGCTTGATAATGATCATGACTCCTCAATTGAGCACCAAAGAAGGCTCAACCCCAACATGAAAGAAGTTGTTAAAAAAGAGGTTTTGAAACTTCTTGAAGCGGGCATAATCTACCCTATCTCCGATAGCAAGTGGGTTAGCCCGGTTCAAGTTGTTCCAAAAAAAGGGGGCATGACCATTATCAAGAACGATAAGGGTGAGACCATTTCTACAAGGTCGGTCACCGGGTGGAGAATGTGCATAGACTATCGAAAATTGAACAAATCCACTCGGAAGGACCACTTCCCTCTCCCCTTTATCGATCAAATCTTGGAAAGGTTGGCATCACATAGTCACTATTGCTTCTTGGATGGGTATTCGGGATTCCTCCAAATCCCTATCCTACCCGAGGATCAAGAGAAGACTACATTCACATGCCCTTTTGGCACCTTTGCTTATCGAAGGATGCCATTTGGATTATGTAATGCACCTTCTACATTTCAAAGGTGTATGATGTCTATCTTTTCCGACATGCTTGAATCATCAATCGAGGTATTTATGGATGACTTTTCTGTTTGCGGTTCATCTTTTGACACTTGCTGTTGTATATTTGGAGTAACACTCGAAATACACAAGGGATAAGCCAAGGGATAGATAAGGCTAAAGAACCAAAGGCTTCTTAGATACAGTCACACCACTAAGAAACGTTTTGGATTCCTAAGATCACAAGCCAACTAGTAGCCTAAACTAGCTAACTAAGCAAAGGAAACGAAATTCCAAATCCAAGAATTTCAGGTTTTGTTTCTAATCCAAGAAACGAATGTAAGACAAGTCTTTTTTTTTTGTTTGCAATAATCTGATTTTTCATTCACATTTGCTTGCTATTTATAGTGAACAAGCATCCTTAAGTACAAGCTAACTTAAGTGACTTTTCAGCTCACTTGTTACACGCCTAAAGCTAAGTACAATTCAGCTTTTGTTGTCTAGATACATTAATAAAAGAAGCCTTACTTAACTAGATACATCAAGAGCAAATGGCGGTTTGTAACCTCCAAGTTATGAGTGAAATAAAATCAGAAACAAGAGAGTATAACACCCCCTTGATTCACGCCCACAAAGCAGCAGCTTGGAGATGAAACAGCTCCCCTTTTCACGCCCAATTCAAACAGCAAGTGAAGTGTAACTCCTCCTTGTTTCAAGCCTTGAATTAAGCTTGAATGTATGTGGTCAAGGATGTACTTGGACGCCTCTTGAATGTACCAGTTGCTGGCTGAAATAAACGGCCACTTGAAGACTCAAATGAAAGCTTGTAACTCCTCATTGATGCTGATTGTAACACCCAAGTTAAAGCTTTGAAATTCCTTGTAAAAGAATTTCGGATTCCAAGCTTAAATGGCTGCCATTTTGATGTATCTTTGCACTTGTACTTTTGTGTGAATGTGACAATATTTTTCGAACTAAAATCAGCTAAAAAGAACTAAGAAAAAATATAACTAATTTGCAAACTTAAAATGACTAAAGTTTACAATTTATTCAAAGCATAAAAAGAACTAGAATAAACTAGTTAATAAGAACAACAAGAAATTCAAGGGGTTGAATATCTTGCTGCCCAAGGATAGAATGCATAGCACCAAAACATGATGCTACATCTTGAACCAAAGAAATGTCCATAACCAAGTTGTTAGGCTTGGCTACAACATTCCCCCCTTCTTGAAAAGAGTTTGCCCTCAAACTCGGCAACTCTTCAAACTCATCATAGTAAGGTGATAAATCAGCCACATTAAAGGTGCTAGAAACACCATAGTCTCCGGGCAACTCAACTTTGTAAGCATTATCAGTCACCTTTTCAACAATAGCAAATGGACCATCACTACGAGGACTAACCTTGGACCGTCTTTTGGAAGGAAATCTTTCCTTTCGAAGATGAATCCAAACTAAGTCACCGGGCTGAAAACGGACCTCCTTTCTTTTCTTGTCATAGTATGCCTTAGTCTTTGCATTAGTTTGTTCAATTTTGGAACGAACTTGCTCATGCATAGACTTGATTTCTTTTGCGCGCACCTCGGCATCATTGCTGAACTTGTTTGGTGAGGGAATGGGAGTGAGATCAATAGGAGTGCACGGATTGAATCCATACACCACTTCAAAAGGACTCAAACCTGTTGTCTTGCTAGGCACACGATTGTAAGCAAACTCCGCATGAGGAAGCATCTCTTCCCATTGCTTGGGACGTTTAGTAGCCAAAGACCGCAGCAAGGATCCCAAAGTTCTATTAGTCACTTCGGTTTGACCATCTGTTTGAGGATGACTTGAAGTGCTAAAGTTCAATTTCGTGCCCATCTTCCTCCATAATGTAAGCCAAAAATGACTTAGAAATTTTGGATCACGATCACTCACCATGGATTTAGGTACACCATGTAAACGAACAATCTCATTGAAAAACAAGTTAGCAACATGAGTAGCATCATAAGTTGTATGACAAGCAATAAAATGGGCCATTTTAGAAAATCGGTCCACAACAACCATTATAGAATCTTTCTTTCGTTGGGTGATAGGAAGTCCCACAACGAAATCAAGACTAATATCTTCCCATGGTGCTTGTGGAATAGGTAAGGGCAAAAGATAGCCTTGAGGTAGACTATGACTCTTGGCCTTTTGACATATCACGCATCTTTTCACAATGAACTCCACATCACGGACCAACCTAGGCCAATGAAAGTATTCTTGGATAAGAAGAGTAGTCTTCTCTATGCCAAAGTGTCCCGCCATTCCTCCTTCATGAAACTCTTTGATAAGAGATTCTCTTAGGCTTGATCTTGGAATGCACAACCTGTTTCCTTTGAACAAATAGCCATCTAAAATGTAATAATCTTTGTAAGCATGATTAGAACATTTTAAAAACAAATCACCAAAGTCATGATCATTGTGGTAACTTGCTTTTACATCATCAACACTAATCACCCTTGCTTTGAAAGAATTCAAGAGTGTATATCTCCTTGAAAGCGCATCAGCTCCTTTGTTCATGGCGCCTCTCCTATGCTTGATCACGAAATGAAAAGCTTGCAAATACTCCACCCATTTGGCATGGCGAGGTTGGAGTTTTTGTTGGCTTTGAAGATATTTGAGGGCTTCATGATCCGAATGAAGGATGAACTCCTTGGAAATGAGGTAATGTCTCCAATGGTCCAAAGCACGAACAAGAGCAAAGAACTCCTTATCATAGGTGCTATACTTCCGTTGTGCTTCATTGAGTTTTTCACTAAAGTAGGCAAGGGGACGCCCAACTTGTGACAAAACAGCACCAATACCAACTCCACTAGCATCGCACTCAACTTCAAAAACTTCATCAAAGTTAGGCAAAGCAAGAATAGGTGCACTAGTAAGTTGATGTTTTACCTCATCAAAGGCCTTTTGAGCCTTATCATTCCAAACTAACTTCTGATTTTTAGTTAGTTCCGTGATAGGTGCCATGAGAGTGCTAAAGTTCCGTACAAATCTTCTATAGAAAGAAGCAAGTCCATGAAAGCTTCGAACTTGTTGGACGGTTTGTGGTGTAGGCCACTCACGAATTGCAGCAACTTTCTTTTCATCAACTTCAATGCCTTGTGATGAAACTTTAAAGCCAAGAAAAATAACTTGGGAAGTGAAGAAATGACACTTCTCTAAGTTACCATACAACTTTTCACGTTCAAGGGCTTCAAAAACCTGTTGCAAATGCATAGAATGCTCTTCTTCCTCCCTACTATACACCAAGATATCATCAAAATAAACTACAACAAATTTACCCATGAAAGGTTGCATAACCTGATTCATAAGGCGCATAAATGTGGATGGTGCATTAGACAAACCAAATGGCATCACAAGCCATTCATAGAGGCCCTCCTTTGTCTTGAAAGCGGTTTTCCATTCATCTCCTTCGAAAATTCGAATTTGATGATAGCCACTTCTCAAATCAATTTTAGAGAACACTTTAGAACCATGCAAATCATCAAGTAAATCATTCAACCTTGGAATAGGAAACCGGTACTTGATAGTGATTTTATTGATTGACCTACTATCAACACACATTCTCCATTCTCCATTCTTCTTAGGCACAATCAAAGTAGGACAAGCACATGGACTAAGAGACTTACGAATAAGACCCTTGGATAGTAATTCTTCCACTTGCCTCCTAATCTCTTCGGTTTCTTTTGGGGTGGTTCTATAGGCTGGTTTGTTTGGGAGCATTGATCCGGGAACAAGATCAATTTTGTGTTGTATGTCACGTTTTGGGGGTAAGCCATGGGGAATGTCTTCGGGGAAAACATGGGAAAAGGTTTTGAGAAGAGGGGTGAGGAGTGGGTGTGGCTCTTCTTGTGACGGTTTGGAAGGGACATCAAGTTGGCTTAAAATGAATGGTTTGTGAGCTTTATACTCATGCAATTCTGATTTTATGAGAGTGGTAAGGTAAGTAGGGGGTGTGGATATGGGGTGATCGTTTTTGAGGTTTAGGGGGGTAAGAAGTATTTTCCGTCCATCCTTAGTGAAGGAATATGTGTTTTTATACCCATCATGCATCACACGCCTATCAAATAACCAAGGTCTACCAAGTAAAATATGACATGCATCCATAGGTATAACATCACACCACAATTCTTCTTCATAAGTTTTACCAATGCTAAATGATAACAAGACTTGTTGTGTTACTTGAATCCCTTTACCATGATTTAGCCATTGAATCACATAAGGTTTAGGGTGAGGAACGGTTTTAAGTTTCAGTTTGTCTATCATTACTTGTGAAGCTACATTGGTACAACTACCTCCATCAATAATCAATGAACATACCTTTCCACCAATGGTGCAACGAGTGTGAAAGATTGACTCACGTTGCAAACTTCCTTCTTTGCCAACCATATTGCTAAGTGTGCGTCGAACCACCAAGCATTCTTGCAAATATTGCATTCGTTGCTCCATATCTTCTTTCTCTTGTGCAACCTTATTGACATATTCTTGCCAATTAGGGGGTGGGATGTCGGCCATGGTTTGTGTTTGGGTATGTGTTTGGGGTATTGTGTTTGGGTATTTGTTTGCTAGACCCCCTCCTTCTAGCGCCAAATGTTGTATATTTGGAGTAACACTCGAAATACACAAGGGATAAGCCAAGGGATAGATAAGGCTAAAGAACCAAAGGCTTCTTAGATACAGTCACACCACTAAGAAACGTTTTGGATTCCTAAGATCACAAGCCAACTAGTAGCCTAAACTAGCTAACTAAGCAAAGGAAACGAAATTCCAAATCCAAGAATTTCAGGTTTTGTTTCTAATCCAAGAAACGAATGTAAGACAAGTCTTTTTTTTTTGTTTGCAATAATCTGATTTTTCATTCACATTTGCTTGCTATTTATAGTGAACAAGCATCCTTAAGTACAAGCTAACTTAAGTGACTTTTCAGCTCACTTGTTACACGCCTAAAGCTAAGTACAATTCAGCTTTTGTTGTCTAGATACATTAATAAAAGAAGCCTTACTTAACTAGATACATCAAGAGCAAATGGCGGTTTGTAACCTCCAAGTTATGAGTGAAATAAAATCAGAAACAAGAGAGTATAACACCCCCTTGATTCACGCCCACAAAGCAGCAGCTTGGAGATGAAACAGCTCCCCTTTTCACGCCCAATTCAAACAGCAAGTGAAGTGTAACTCCTCCTTGTTTCAAGCCTTGAATTAAGCTTGAATGTATGTGGTCAAGGATGTACTTGGACGCCTCTTGAATGTACCAGTTGCTGGCTGAAATAAACGGCCACTTGAAGACTCAAATGAAAGCTTGTAACTCCTCATTGATGCTGATTGTAACACCCAAGTTAAAGCTTTGAAATTCCTTGTAAAAGAATTTCGGATTCCAAGCTTAAATGGCTGCCATTTTGATGTATCTTTGCACTTGTACTTTTGTGTGAATGTGACAATATTTTTCGAACTAAAATCAGCTAAAAAGAACTAAGAAAAAATATAACTAATTTGCAAACTTAAAATGACTAAAGTTTACAATTTATTCAAAGCATAAAAAGAACTAGAATAAACTAGTTAATAAGAACAACAAGAAATTCAAGGGGTTGAATATCTTGCTGCCCAAGGATAGAATGCATAGCACCAAAACATGATGCTACATCTTGAACCAAAGAAATGTCCATAACCAAGTTGTTAGGCTTGGCTACAACACTTGCCTAAGTAATTTGATTAAAGTGTTAAAAAGATGTCAAGAGGTGAACCTTGTGCTTAATTGGGAAAATTTTCATTTCATGGTTGAAGAGGGTATTGTGTTGGGACATGTTGTTTCTAGTAGGGGCATTGTGTTGTATATTTGGAGTAACACTCGAAATACACAAGGGATAAACCAAGGGATAGATAAGGCTAAAGAACCAAAGGCTTCTTAGATAAAGTCACACCACTAAGAAACGTTTTGGATTCCTAAGATCACAAGCCAACTAGTAGCCTAAACTAGCTAACTAAGCAAAGGAAACGAAATTCCAAATCCAAGAATTTCAGGTTTTTGTTTCTAATCCAAGAAACGAATGTAAGACAAGTCTTTTTTGTTTGCAATAATCTGATTTTTCATTCACATTTGCTTGCTATTTATAGTGAGCAAGCATCTTAAGTACAAGCTAAGTCAAGTGGCTTAAAGCTCACTTGTTACACGTCCAACTAAGTACATATCAGCTTTTTGTAGTCTAGATACATTAATAAAAGAAGCCTTACTTAGCTAGATACATCAAGAGCAAATGACGGTTTGTAACCTCCAAATTATGAGTGAAATAAAATCAGAAACAAGAGAGTATAACCCCCCTTGATTCACGCCAATCAAAGCAGCAACTTGGAGTTGTAACGGCTCCCCTTTTCACGCCCAAATTCAAACAGCAAGTGAAGTGTAACTCCCCCTTGTTTCAAGCCTTGAATTAAGCTTGAATGTATGTAGACAAGGATGTACTTGGACGCCTCTTGAATGTACCCATTGCTGGCTGAAATAAACGGCCACTTGAAGGCTCATTTTAAAGCTTGTAACTCCTCATTGAAGCTGATTGTAACACCCAAGTTAAAGCCTTAAAATACCTCCAAATTAGTTTCGGATTTTATGCCTTCTTCACAAGCTTAAACGGCTGCTTTTGTGATGCAACTTGATCTTGTACTTGATGTGTGAATGTAACATTACATGTTCAGCTAAAAGAACTAAAGAGCAATATAACTAATTTGCAAACTTAAAATAAGACTAAAGTTTACAATTTATTCAAAGCATAAAAAGAACTAGAACAAACTAGTTAATAAGAACAACAAGAAATTCAAGGGGTTGAATATCTTGCTGCCCAAGGATAGAATGCATAGCACCAAAACATGATGCTACATCTTGAACCATCGAAATGTCCATAACCAAGTTGTTAGGCTTGGCTACAACATTCCCCCCTTCTTGAAAAGAGTTTGCCCTCAAACTCGGCAACTCTTCAAACTCATCATAGTAAAGCATCTCTTCCCATTGCTTGGGACGTTTAGTAGCCAAAGACCGCAGCAAGGATCCCAAAGTTCTATTAGTCACTTCGGTTGGACCATCCGTTTGAGGATGACTTGAAGTGCTAAAGTTCAATTTCGTGCCCATCTTCCTCCATAATGTAAGCCAAAAATGACTTAGAAATTTTGGATCACGATCACTCACCATGGATTTAGGTACACCATGTAAACGAACAATCTCATTGAAAAACAAGTTAGCAACAGGAGTAGCATCATAAGTTGCATAGGCTGGTTTGTTTGGGAGCATTGAACCGGGAACAAGATCAATTTTGTGTTGTGTGTCACGTTTTGGGGGTAAGCCAAGGGGAATGTCTTCGGGGAAAACATAGGAAAAGGTTTTGAGAAGAGGGGTGAGGAGTGGGTGTGGCTCTTCTTGTGACGGTTTGGAAGGGACATCAAGTTGGCTTAAAATGAATGGTTTGTGAGCTTTATACTCATGCAATTCTGATTTTATGAGAGTGGTAAGGTAAGTAGGGGGTGTGGATTTGGGGTGATCGTTTTTGAGGTTTAGGGGGGTAAGAAGTATTTTCTGTCCATCCTTAGTGAAGGAATATGTGTTTTTATACCCATCATGCATCACACGCCTATCAAATAACCAAGGTCTACCAAGTAAAATATGACATGCATTCATAGGTATAACATCACACCACAATTCTTCTTCATAAGTTTTACCAATGCTAAATGATAACAAGACTTGTTGTGTTACTTGAATCCCTTTACCATGATTTAGCCATTGAATCACATAAGGTTTAGGGTGAGGAACGGTTTTAAGTTTCAGCTTGTCTATCATTACTTGTGAAGCTACATTGGTACAACTACCTCCATCAATAATCAATGAACATACCTTTCCACCAATGGTGCAACGAGTGTGAAAGATTGACTCACGTTGCAAGCTTCCTTCTTTGCCAACCATATTGCTTAGTGTGCGTCGAACCACCAAGCATTCTCCTGCGTCTGGTCCAAGACACGCATACTCATCATTCTCCTCAAGGTTGCTGTCCACTTCATTTTCTAATTCATCCTCCTCTTCATGCTCAATCAAAGTGACAATCCTTTTATTTGGACAATCACTAGCCAAATGTCCAAGGCCTTGACACCGAAAACATCTTCTTGGGGCTGGTTTTGGGTTGGAATTTTGGGTGTTTTGTGAAGGTGGTTTAGAAGTAGGCTGATTGGACGTTGGGTTTAAAGGTGGGAAATTGGATGTTTGCTTTTTTTGGGGAAATGAGGTTTGAGATGCAAAACGTGATGATTCACTTTTGCCTCTTGCTTTTTGTTGCTGCTCAATCTTATGTGCTAAGATAATGAGCTCTTCAAGGGTAGAGTAAGGATGTAGTTCGGCCACATTGGCTATTTTTGGGTCAAGCCCTCCCAAAAAGCGCACCAATGTTTGAGGTTCATCTTCCTCTACTCCACATTTCATGACAAACCCTTCAAACTCCCTAGCATATTCTTCTACTGATTTTGTACCTTGTTCGAGGTTGTGGAACTTGGAAAAGTTTTCTTGCACATAGTATGTGGGAAGAAACTTTTGTTTCAGCAACTTCTTCATCTTGATCCACGATCTCACTTTCTCTTTGTCTTGCCTTTCCCTTTTGGCACACACGCTAGCCCACCAAGTTGAGGCATATTTTCTCAACTTCAAGGCTACAATTTTCACCTTCTTTTCTTCCGGTGTTTGCTTGTAATCAAACACTCTCTCCACCGTTCTAAGCCATTCTACAAACTCATCAGCATCGAGTTTGCCATCATACTCCGGAATGTCAGCCTTAATGTCATTGTGAGGCCGTGACCTTTCTCTTTCATGATAAGGTCTATCATTGTGATTGAAATTAGATTCACTCACTTCTTCATCACTATGATTGGGTAAACCCTCTTTTTGATGGCGCAACTTAATAGAAAGGTCTCTTAACTGACCTTGCAAATATTGCATTCGTTGCTCCATATCTTCTTTCTCTTGTGCAACCTTATTGACATATTCTTGCCAATTAGGGGGTGGGATGTCGGCCATGGTTTGTGTTTGGGTATGTGTTTGGGGTATTGTGTTTGGGTATTTGTTTGCTAGACCCCCCTCCTTCTAGCGCCAAATGTTGTATATTTGGAGTAACACTCGAAATACACAAGGGATAAACCAAGGGATAGATAAGGCTAAAGAACCAAAGGCTTCTTAGATAAAGTCACACCACTAAGAAACATTTTGGATTCCTAAGATCACAAGCCAACTAGTAGCCTAAACTAGCTAACTAAGCAAAGGAAACGAAATTCCAAATCCAAGAATTTCAGGTTTTTGTTTCTAATCCAAGAAACGAATGTAAGACAAGTCTTTTTTGTTTGCAATAATCTGATTTTTCATTCACATTTGCTTGCTATTTATAGTGAGCAAGCATCTTAAGTACAAGCTAAGTCAAGTGGCTTAAAGCTCACTTGTTACACGTCCAACTAAGTACATATCAGCTTTTTGTAGTCTAGATACATTAATAAAAGAAGCCTTACTTAGCTAGATACATCAAGAGCAAATGACGGTTTGTAACCTCCAAATTATGAGTGAAATAAAATCAGAAACAAGAGAGTATAACCCCCCCTTGATTCACGCCAATCAAAGCAGCAACTTGGAGTTGTAACGGCTCCCCTTTTCACGCCCAAATTCAAACAGCAAGTGAAGTGTAAATCCCCCTTGTTTCAAGCCTTGAATTAAGCTTGAATGTATGTAGACAAGGATGTACTTGGACGCCTCTTGAATGTACCCATTGCTGGCTGAAATAAACGGCCACTTGAAGGCTCATTTTAAAGCTTGTAACTCCTCATTGAAGCTGATTGTAACACCCAAGTTAAAGCCTTAAAATACCTCCAAATTAGTTTCGGATTTTATGCCTTCTTCACAAGCTTAAACGGCTGCTTTTGTGATGCAACTTGATCTTGTACTTGATGTGTGAATGTAACATTACATGTTCAGCTAAAAGAACTAAAGAGCAATATAACTAATTTGCAAACTTAAAATAAGACTAAAGTTTACAATTTATTCAAAGCATAAAAAGAACTAGAACAAACTAGTTAATAAGAACAACAAGAAATTCAAGGGGTTGAATATCTTGCTGCCCAAGGATAGAATGCATAGCACCAAAACATGATGCTACATCTTGAACCATCGAAATGTCCATAACCAAGTTGTTAGGCTTGGCTACAACACATTGAGGTTGATCGTGCCAAAATTGAGGTTATTGAGCGCCTCCCTCCCCCCACTAATGTGAAGGGTATAAGGAGTTTTCTTGGACACGCGGGTTTTTACCGCCGGTTCATTAAAGATTTTTCCAAAATCGCTAAGCCGCTCACTCAATTGTTGGTAAAGGATGCCCCTTTTGTGTTTTCTAATGATTGTTTGCTAGCCTTTGATAGGTTGAAGGAAGCTTTGATCACGGCTCCCATCATTCAACCACCGAATTGGGAGCTCCCTTTTGAACTCATGTGTGATGCTTCGGACTATGCCGTTGGATCTGTGCTTGGGCAAAGGAAGGATAAAAAGCTCCATGCCATCTATTACACTAGCAAAACTCTTGATGAAGCACAAAGAAACTACACAACGACTGAAAAAGAGCTCCTAGCCATCGTCCATGCTATCGAAAAGTTTAGGTCTTACTTGGTGGGCTCCAAAGTTATAGTCTTCACCGACCATGCGGCTTTGAAGTACTTGCTGTCCAAGAAGGACGCTAAACCAAGGTTGATTAGGTGGGTCTTGCTCTTACAAGACTACGATATAGAAATTCGGGACAAGAAGGGTGCCGAGAATGTAGTAGCCGATCATCTCTCACGGCTACCGATCGTAGAAGGTGAAATTGAAGCTTTGCCAATTGATGATTCATTCCCGGATGATCAATTATTCGCAATCATTCAAGCCCCGGCCCCATGGTTTGCGGATATTGCAAATTACTTGGCTTGCTCCATCCTTCCTCCCGACCTCACCTATCAACAAAAGCGGAAGTTCCTCCATGATGTCCGCCAATACTTTTGGGATGACCCCTTGCTCTTCAAACAAGGTGTTGATGGTCTTTTTAGAAGGTGTGTCCGCGACGATGAAATTCATGAAGTTATCACAATGTGTCACTCCTCACCTTGTGGAGGACATATGAGTGCTAACAAGACATTGGCGAGAATATTGCAATGCGGTTTCTATTGGCCCTCTATGTTCAAGGACGTATGGGGAGTTGTTAAAGCTTGTGACCGGTGTCAAAGGACTGGTAATTTGTCAAGAAAGAATGAAATGCCTTTGAATAACATTTTAGAGCTGGAAATTTTCGATGTGTGGGGAATAGATTTTATGGGACCTTTCCCATCCTCTTTTGGGAACAAATACATTTTGGTGGCCGTCGACTATGTATCAAAGTGGGTTGAAGCGGTTGCATCTCCTACAAATGATGCTAAGGTAGTGGTCAAGTTGTTCAAGAAAGTCATTTTCCCTAGGTTTGGTGTGCCACGTGCCGTAATAAGTGATGGAGGATCGCACTTTGCAAAGCGATCTTTCAAGGCTCTCCTTGAAAAATACGGAGTGAGGCACAAGGTGTCATTGGCTTACCACCCTCAAACAAGTGGTCAAGCTGAAATTTCAAATAGGGAGATTAAGTTGATACTAGAGAAGACGGTGAATAGGTCAAGGAAGGATTGGTCATCAAGGTTGGATGATGCTCTATTGGCCTACCGCACCGCCTTCAAGACTCCTATTGGCACCACCCCTTACAAGCTCGTTTATGGGAAATCATGCCATCTACCGGTGGAACTGGAACATCGTGCGCACTGGGCTATCAAAACCTTGAATTTTGATATCCAATCCGCCGGAGAAAAGAGGATGCTTGACCTCCATGCCTTGGAAGAGTTGAGGTTAGATGCATATGAGAGTGCAAAGATCTACAAGGAGAAGACCAAAGCATGGCACGACAAGCACATCAACAAGAGAGAGTTCAAGGAGGGTGACAAGGTCTTGCTATTTAACTCCCGGTTGAAGTTGTTTCCGGGAAAGCTAAAATCAAGATGGAGTGGCCCTTTCACCATTACAAAGGTATTCCCATATGGCGCCATTGAGATTTCCAACGACAAAGGTGAACCATTCAAAGTTAATGGCCAAAGGTTGAAAGCATACTTCGATGGTTTCGTGCAAGAAGAAACAAAGGTAGTTCATTTAGATGAATTTGATATCCCTCGTGGTTGAAAACGTAATATGGTCAAGCTAGTGACAATAAAGAAGCGCTTCCGGGAGGCAACCCGAGTATTTTAGTAATTTTTCTTAAAAAAAAAAAATAAAAAAAAGGGGAGTATTTTCTCATTTACCATTGGTTCATGCTGTGTTCTCGTACGTATATGTTGATTTGCATGCCCCTATTCCCATTTCCCTAACATCCAAACCCTTTGAATCCAAATTGCTTCCTTTGAAATCCAAATCCCTTACATTGTGAATACTTCTCCTATCCATTATTTAGATGTATAGTTATTTTATGCCTAGTTTTGCCTGGTTTCTAAAAAAAAAAAGAAAAAAGAGAGAAAAAAATGAAAAAAAAATGATGAAAAAGTGCCCAAGGATGAAACTCATATGACGATTCGTGTGTGATTTACTTGCTTCGCTTTTGAATGACAAGTTACTCTTAGAAAAGTGTATGCAAGGGTTGGAGTCATATAGGAGTTTATTAAACTTGATTGCCTTGGTTTGAACATGAAATGAAAGTCGATGAATGTTCATTTGCACATTAAGTTCATGAAATTGTCTAAGCACACTTGAAGTAGGTTATGTTTAGTTGATTTGCGGTCCCTTGTGCCCTTGGTGTGCCTTCCACTCTTCCCAAAATAAAGCTTTGCTTGAGATTTATTAGGTTTATGTTTATTAAATAAATTGGTAAAATAAACCACAATTTCTAAAAAAAAAAAAAAAAAAAAAAATGCCGCTCAACAGTCAAAAAAGGCGGAGCAAATAAATAAAGTCTCAAATTCAAGGGCTTTATCTTATGAAATTTTTTTTTACATTTCCCTTTTGAGGTCAATTTGTGGATGCCTCCCACACCCTTTATCTTTAGTTTCCTCTTGTAAAAATCTCATAGTAGAGTGTAGTGGAGGGAGTTTGTTTGTGCATCTTGGGAGGTGGACTTGTATTTCACTATTTTATAACCGAAAATAAAAATGTGCTATGACTTAGGAATGAGCAAATGTGCTTTAATGAACTAGTAAAAAGCCTAAGGAAGTGTTCCATTGCAATCTTGTTCAGCATCCTTCTTGGTCTCTAACTCATGTGTACATTATTATGATGTTGATTTTTGAATGTTGTTCACTTGTCTTGCTTTTGAATCACATCCCGATGAGTTGACTTGGGCTATAAAAAAAAAAAATAAAAAAAATCGTGTGTTGTGTTTGTGGAAGTTGTGGGTGATTCTCTTTGGAAACCCTCACGAGAGATGGACTCGTCCTACTAGGCGACTTGTAGGTTTAAACGGCTTCTCACTTTTGCTAAAAGTGATCGTTCGGTTTATTGTGTATGCCTACCCTTTCTTGGTTTAACTTTTGCTTCAACCTTCTATAACAAGTTAGTTCCCTCTATTTGTTTTGTCATGACTAGTTTGCTCGAGGACGAGCAAAAGCTTAGCTTGGGGGGATTTGATAACTTGCTATTTTATGCGGTTTTAGGGCGTATTTGAACCTAGTTTACCTGAACAAATTTGTGTTTTGGTTCACTTTTACCCTATTATTATGCAATTTTTGTGTATCCTATGCTTCACGGGTTGTTAGTGTTTTTGTTGAGATTTTAGGTCCAAAGACGACCAAATGAAGCCCATGGTTACCAAACCGAGGTTAGAAGCAAGGGAATGATGGAAAGAATCCAAGTACAAGAGCATCGTAGAAGAAAACACGAAGAAAAGGGCCCAGAAGACCCTACACGGCCGTGCAAGATGTTGCACGTCCGTGCAGGAGTGCAGACCTGAACCCATCTTTCTGCCAAGGCCTGCACGGACGTGCCAAATATTGCACGTCCGTGCAGATGATGCAGCACGGACGTGCTTCCGTGATTATGAGGCAGCACGGACGTGCCAAATATTGCACGTCCGTGCAGATGATGCAGCACGGACGTGCCAAAGGTGCACGCCCGTGCTGCAGCAGGTCGTCTTAAACTGAGTTTCTGTCTTGGTCTGCACGGACGTGCCAACTTCAGCACGTCCGTGCAGACCTACAGTTTACCCGTTTCTTGTTTTCTCCGTCCTCTTATTTTAGGGGGTAGTATAAATAGCCCCTTTGGACCATTTTAGAGGGGTTCCCAATTTTTTTTCCAGATTTTCATACTCCTCTTAGTTTGAAACACAAAAATCCTCAAATTAGCATAGATTTTAGTTCTTGTTTTGAAGGTTTTCAATCCAATCATTGTAGAAGACAAGTTCCACCATTGTTAGTCAATTATTGAATTTTCTAGTAATTTTTCTTACTCTTTCTTTCTCTCTTCTATCTTTAATTCTTGCTTTTTATTAATTGTTTGGTTGTTCTTTGCATGTTTAATTGTTAGATTCTACTTAATTCTTAGTTTTAATTTGTTCATGAATTCCTTGAAATCTTTAATTGCTTTAACTTCCATGGATTGTGAGTAGTCTAATTTCTAGGGTTTGGGTGAACCCTCAATGTAATCACCAACACTTGTTGCATGTACTAATTTGTTAATTGTGGGGTGTTAATTAGTTGAGTTTAAGAGGTTTCATTGTTAATTCTTGTAATTGGCCATTGCTTGAATTATTTATCTAGCTTCCTCAACGAAGGATCGAGAGATGAACTTGAGGAAGCTCCCTTATGCTTGATTGACTTGATTTGCCATGAGAATAGGAATTTCTAGTCAAGGGAATTTGCATGTTATCGTGAGGATGTTTTAACACTTGTTTCTTGCCCATAATCATGAGAGTAGGTTATGGTTTTGATGTCAAGTAATCCCTCTAGCTTGAGAGAGTAGTTGGGTGCATTTGATAACTTCCCCTAATTTATCCCCTAAATCACCATTTCTATGCATGCTACTTGTGGTCCGTGATGAAGTTGAGTGGTGTAACCCATGCCCTAGGCCTTCTTAATATTGTTAATCACCTCTTAGAATTAGTTGATTTGAATTAGAATAGTGTGACGTAATACCAACTTAAAACCCCCGACTTAATCTAGCTTGTTTAAACAATAACATTTGGTGGTTGATTCAACGCCTCTCATGGGTTCGACCCTTTCTTGCCCTTGCTACTAGTTTAGTAGGATCGAGTTAGGTCTTATTTCTTGATAGGTTGACGACGTCCTATCAAGTTTTGGCGCCGTTGCCGGGGAGGCAAAGTCACATTGAATAAGTTATTGTTGAATGAGTCTAGATTTGTGTATATGTATATAATCTTCTTATTTTGTTTTTGTTTAAGCGTGTTTACTTTGTAATAGTCATTGCTAACGTTTTCCTTAGCTTTATTTGACTGTGCATGACACGGAGGAGTAAGCAATCACCGCTTATCCCCGTAGATCCGGAGTTAAATAGAACTTTGAGGAACGTAAGAAGGCTCCTACAAGGCACGCCGGATTTTTCTCTAGCTTATACGGATTCCGAGTCGGAGGATAATCTTGACAACGAGCAAGAGATGGCCAACCCACCGCCTCCTCCACTTCTACAAGACTATGACCACCCCGATGCATTCCAACTTCGGAGTGGCATACTTCTTCCCACCACCAATGCAAACAACTATGAGTTCTCTCCTCAACTCATAAGGATGATCCAAAGTGAACAGTTCGGGGGGAGTGCAAATGAGTGCCCTCTAGCTCATTTAGACAACTTCCTTGAGTTGTGCACTACCATCAAGCAAAACAACCTCACGGAGGAATTCATTTAGATGCATATGTTTCGGTTCTCTCTTAGGGACAAGGCTAAGTGTTGGTTGAGGTCCGTGAAAGAAGGATCCTTAACAACATGGGAAGAGGTTACCAAAGCATTTCTTGGGAAGTTTTGTCCGCCCGAAAAGACCGCGGAATTGAGAAGGAAGATTACAAGCTTCACTCAAGAGGATGATGAAACCTTAGGTGAAGCATGGGAAAGATTCAAGGATCTAAAGAGGAAGTGTCCACACCATGGGTTGCCTTTATGGATGATTATTCAAAGCTTCTACGACGGTCTCACTCCTACCTCAAGGGACAATCTTGACAACGGAGCCGGTGGTAGTCTTAAAAAGCTACCGGTGGAAGAAGCCGAGAATATGATTGAAGAAGTTGCAAGGCATTACGCCTATAGATATGATAGAAGAGAAAGTCAATCGAAGAAGAAAGGTATGCATGAGTTGAGTGCAATAGATCTCATTGCCTCAAAGTTTGATATGCTAGCTCACAAGCTAGACCAAGCAACCTCCTCAAGCGGTACCTCCTCTTCACAACCACAACCACAAGTCATGTCTTGTGAGACTTATGGGGGTAATGATCACATGGCTTCATATTGCAATGCTACTAATGAGCAAGTTGCGGCCATGAACCAAAGAAATGAGCAACCTTTCAATCAAGGTTGGAGGCAACAAAACCAAGGGTGGAGACAACCCAATCAAAACCAACAATCCAACTACAACAACCCTCCTCAAAACATCTACAACCAAAATCAACAAAATCACCAAGCCCCATACCGCCATCCAAACCAACAAAGACAGCAATTCAACCAACAACCTCCTCCACCCCAAAAGACTTCCCTTGAGGCCGCTCTTGAGTCTTTCATAAATCAACAAGGGAAGAGCAATGCAGAAATGAGCTCCAACATCCAACAACTTCAAGCGCACAACAAAATAATTGAGAATCAACTAGCTCAAATTGCACAACAAGTTGGGAGTTCTACCTCCAATGCTAGTTGTCAATTTCCAAGCTCAACGGTTGTGAACCCGAAGGAGCATGTCAAGGCTATCACATTGAGGTCCGGGAGAGGGTATGAAGGTCCGGTAATGAGTGAAGATGTGCCACAAAAGAGAGATGAGGGTGTGGAGGTGAGAAGTGAGAATGATGTTGAAAATGAGGTGGTAGAAGTTGAGAGAAAAGAAAAAGAAAAGAGTGTTGAGGGAGACACAAAGAAAGGAGAGGGAGTTGAAGTTGAAGTGGAGAAACCCCCAATGAGAGTCTACAAGCCACCTATTCCTTTCCCTCATAGGTTGGTAGAGAAAAAATTGAATGGGAAGTTTTCAAAGTTCCTTGAGGTCATGAGAGGGCTCCAAGTGAACATTCCCTTTCTTCATGCTATGTCACAAATGCCTACATATGCGAAATTTTTAAAAGATCTCTTGTCCAACAAAAGTAGGCTTGAAGAGAGTGCAACCATCTCCCTTCCAATGGAGGTGAGCGCAATCATTCAAAACAAGCTTCCCCGAAAGCTTGGTGACCCGGGTAGCTATGCAATTCCGGTGAAGATTGGAGATATGGAAGCCATGGATGCTCTTTGTGATCTTGGGGCAAGTGTAAGCTTGATGCCCTTCTCAATTGCAAAAAATTTAAAATTTGGTGAGATGAAGCCAACAAGAATCTCAATACAATTAGCCGATCGTTCGGTTAGATTACCAATGGGAATACTTGAAGATGTACCGGTACAAGTGGGAAGAGTTTTTGTACCTTGTGACTTTGTGGTGATGGAAATGGAGGAGGACAACAAGGTTCCTCTCATTTTGGGAAGGCCGTTCTTGAACACGGCGGGAGTGGTAATTGATATGAAATAAGGCAAGCTAACATTGAATGTGGGAGATGAGAAAATTTCTTTCTCATTCTCGCAAGCCATGAGGAAGCCTATGTATGAGGATATCAATAGAATCGATACTCTTGACCGAGAAGTGGAGGAATTGAAGATGATGAACAATAGCAAAGATACTCTACAAGCGATCCTCACGGAAAGTTTGTACAATGATGATGATGAAGCTAAGGGGTACAAGTTGTTGCTAGACCAACCCCTACATGGCAAGGCAAGGGAGTTTGAAGCACTTAAGGTGGAGGTAAAAGAGGAGAGGTCTACGCCTCCTCCTAAGGTTGAACTTAAACCCCTTCCCCCTTCACTTAAATACGTTTTTCTTGATGATAATGAGACTTATCCCGTTATTGTCAATACCAACCTTGATGACACTTCCCTTGAGAAACTCCTAGTTGTGTTGAGGGAGTATAGGAGTGTCATTGGGTATGCCATTGATGACATTAAGGGGATAAGTCCCACGATATGCATGCACAAGATTTTGCTTGATAATGATCATGACTCCTCAATTGAGCACCAAAGAAGGCTCAACCCCAACATGAAAGAAGTTGTTAAAAAAGAGGTTTTGAAACTTCTTGAAGCGGGCATAATCTACCCTATCTCCGATAGCAAGTGGGTTAGCCCGGTTCAAGTTGTTCCAAAAAAAGGGGGCATGACCATTATCAAGAACGATAAGGGTGAGACCATTTCTACAAGGTCGGTCACCGGGTGGAGAATGTGCATAGACTATCGAAAATTGAACAAATCCACTCGGAAGGACCACTTCCCTCTCCCCTTTATCGATCAAATCTTGGAAAGGTTGGCATCACATAGTCACTATTGCTTCTTGGATGGGTATTCGGGATTCCTCCAAATCCCTATCCTACCCGAGGATCAAGAGAAGACTACATTCACATGCCCTTTTGGCACCTTTGCTTATCGAAGGATGCCATTTGGATTATGTAATGCACCTTCTACATTTCAAAGGTGTATGATGTCTATCTTTTCCGACATGCTTGAATCATCAATCGAGGTATTTATGGATGACTTTTCTGTTTGCGGTTCATCTTTTGACACTTGCCTAAGTAATTTGATTAAAGTGTTAAAAAGATGTCAAGAGGTGAACCTTGTGCTTAATTGGGAAAATTTTCATTTCATGGTTGAAGAGGGTATTGTGTTGGGACATGTTGTTTCTAGTAGGGGCATTGAGGTTGATCGTGCCAAAATTGAGGTTATTGAGCGCCTCCCTCCCCCCACTAATGTGAAGGGTATAAGGAGTTTTCTTGGACACGCGGGTTTTTACCGCCGGTTCATTAAAGATTTTTCCAAAATCGCTAAGCCGCTCACTCAATTGTTGGTAAAGGATGCCCCTTTTGTGTTTTCTAATGATTGTTTGCTAGCCTTTGATAGGTTGAAGGAAGCTTTGATCACGGCTCCCATCATTCAACCACCGAATTGGGAGCTACCTTTTGAACTCATGTGTGATGCTTCGGACTATGCCGTTGGATCTGTGCTTGGGCAAAGGAAGGATAAAAAGCTCCATGCCATCTATTACACTAGCAAAACTCTTGATGAAGCACAAAGAAACTACACAACGACTGAAAAAGAGCTCCTAGCCATCGTCCATGCTATCGAAAAGTTTAGGTCTTACTTGGTGGGCTCCAAAGTTATAGTCTTCACCGACCATGCGGCTTTGAAGTACTTGCTGTCCAAGAAGGACGCTAAACCAAGGTTGATTAGGTGGGTCTTGCTCTTACAAGACTACGATATAGAAATTCGGGACAAGAAGGGTGCCGAGAATGTAGTAGCCGATCATCTCTCACGGCTACCGATCGTAGAAGGTGAAATTGAAGCTTTGCCAATTGATGATTCATTCCCGGATGATCAATTATTCGCAATCATTCAAGCCCCGGCCCCATGGTTTGCGGATATTGCAAATTACTTGGCTTGCTCCATCCTTCCTCCCGACCTCACCTATCAACAAAAGCGGAAGTTCCTCCATGATGTCCGCCAATACTTTTGGGATGACCCCTTGCTCTTCAAACAAGGTGTTGATGGTCTTTTTAGAAGGTGTGTCCCCGACGATGAAATTCATGAAGTTATCACAATGTGTCACTCCTCACCTTGTGGAGGACATATGAGTGCTAACAAGACATTGGCGAGAATATTGCAATGCGGTTTCTATTGGCCCTCTATGTTCAAGGACGTATGGGGAGTTGTTAAAGCTTGTGACCGGTGTCAAAGGACTGGTAATTTGTCAAGAAAGAATGAAATGCCTTTGAATAACATTTTAGAGCTGGAAATTTTCGATGTGTGGGGAATAGATTTTATGGGACCTTTCCCATCCTCTTTTGGGAACAAATACATTTTGGTGGCCGTCGACTATGTATCAAAGTGGGTTGAAGCGGTTGCATCTCCTACAAATGATGCTAAGGTAGTGGTCAAGTTGTTCAAGAAAGTCATTTTCCCTAGGTTTGGTGTGCCACGTGCCGTAATAAGTGATGGAGGATCGCACTTTGCAAAGCGATCTTTCAAGGCTCTCCTTGAAAAATACGGAGTGAGGCACAAGGTGTCATTGGCTTACCACCCTCAAACAAGTGGTCAAGCTGAAATTTCAAATAGGGAGATTAAGTTGATACTAGAGAAGACGGTGAATAGGTCAAGGAAGGATTGGTCATCAAGGTTGGATGATGCTCTATTGGCCTACCGCACCGCCTTCAAGACTCCTATTGGCACCACCCCTTACAAGCTCGTTTATGGGAAATCATGCCATCTACCGGTGGAACTGGAACATCGTGCGCACTGGGCTATCAAAACCTTGAATTTTGATATCCAATCCGCCGGAGAAAAGAGGATGCTTGACCTCCATGCCTTGGAAGAGTTGAGGTTAGATGCATATGAGAGTGCAAAGATCTACAAGGAGAAGACCAAAGCATGGCACGACAAGCACATCAACAAGAGAGAGTTCAAGGAGGGTGACAAGGTCTTGCTATTTAACTCCCGGTTGAAGTTGTTTCCGGGAAAGCTAAAATCAAGATGGAGTGGCCCTTTCACCATTACAAAGGTATTCCCATATGGCGCCATTGAGATTTCCAACGACAAAGGTGAACCATTCAAAGTTAATGGCCAAAGGTTGAAAGCATACTTCGATGGTTTCGTGCAAGAAGAAACAAAGGTAGTTCATTTAGATGAATTTGATATCCCTCGTGGTTGAAAACGTAATATGGTCAAGCTAGTGACAATAAAGAAGCGCTTCCGGGAGGCAACCCGAGTATTTTAGTAATTTTTCTTAAAAAAAAAATAAAAAAAAGGGGAGTATTTTCTCATTTACCATTGGTTCATGCTGTGTTCTCGTACGTATATGTTGATTTGCATGCCCCTATTCCCATTTCCCTAACATCCAAACCCTTTGAATCCAAATTGTTTCCTTTGAAATCCAAATCCCTTACATTGTGAATACTTCTCCTATCCATTATTTAGATGTATAGTTATTTTATGCCTAGTTTTGCCTGGTTTCTAAAAAAAAAAAGAAAAAAGAGAGAAAAAAATGAAAAAAAAATGATGAAAAAGTGCCCAAGGATGAAACTCATATGACGATTCGTGTGTGATTTACTTGCTTCGCTTTTGAATGACAAGTTACTCTTAGAAAAGTGTATGCAAGGGTTGGAGTCATATAGGAGTTTATTAAACTTGATTGCCTTGGTTTGAACATGAAATGAAAGTCGATGAATGTTCATTTGCACATTAAGTTCATGAAATTGTCTAAGCACACTTGAAGTAGGTTATGTTTAGTTGATTTGCGGTCCCTTGTGCCCTTGGTGTGCCTTCCACTCTTCCCAAAATAAAGCTTTGCTTGAGATTTATTAGGTTTATGTTTATTAAATAAATTGGTAAAATAAACCACAATTTCTAAAAAAAAAAAAAAAAAAAAAAAAAAAAAAAAATGCCGCTCAACAGTCAAAAAAGGCGGAGCAAATAAATAAAGTCTCAAATTCAAGGGCTTTATCTTATGAAATTTTTTTTTACATTTCCCTTTTGAGGTCAATTTGTGGATGCCTCCCACACCCTTTATCTTTAGTTTCCTCTTGTAAAAATCTCATAGTAGAGTGTAGTGGAGGGAGTTTGTTTGTGCATCTTGGGAGGTGGACTTGTATTTCACTATTTTATAACCGAAAATAAAAATGTGCTATGACTTAGGAATGAGCAAATGTGCTTTAATGAACTAGTAAAAAGCCTAAGGAAGTGTTCCATTGCAATCTTGTTCAGCATCCTTCTTGGTCTCTAACTCATGTGTACATTATTATGATGTTGATTTTTGAATGTTGTTCACTTGTCTTGCTTTTGAATCACATCCCGATGAGTTGACTTGGGCTATAAAAAAAAAAAATAAAAAAAATCGTGTGTTGTGTTTGTGGAAGTTGTGGGTGATTCTCTTTGGAAACCCTCACGAGAGATGGACTCGTCCTACTAGGCGACTTGTAGGTTTAAACGGCTTCTCACTTTTGCTAAAAGTGATCGTTCGGTTTATTGTGTATGCCTACCCTTTCTTGGTTTAACTTTTGCTTCAACCTTCTATAACAAGTTAGTTCCCTCTATTTGTTTTGTCATGACTAGTTTGCTCGAGGACGAGCAAAAGCTTAGCTTGGGGGGATTTGATAACTTGCTATTTTATGCGGTTTTAGGGCGTATTTGAACCTAGTTTACCTGAACAAATTTGTGTTTTGGTTCACTTTTACCCTATTATTATGCAATTTTTGTGTATCCTATGCTTCACGGGTTGTTAGTGTTTTTGTTGAGATTTTAGGTCCAAAGACGACCAAATGAAGCCCATGGTTACCAAACCGAGGTTAGAAGCAAGGGAATGATGGAAAGAATCCAAGTACAAGAGCATCGTAGAAGAAAACACGAAGAAAAGGGCCCAGAAGACCCTGCACGGCCGTGCAAGATGTTGCACGTCCGTGCAGGAGTGCAGACCTGAACCCATCTTTCTGCCAAGGCCTGCACGGACGTGCCAAATATTGCACGTCCGTGCAGATGATGCAGCACGGACGTGCTTCCGTGATTATGAGGCAGCACGGACGTGCCAAATATTGCACGTCTGTGCAGATGATGCAGCACGGACGTGACAAAGGTGCACGCTCGTGCTGCAGCAGGTCGTCTTAAACTGAGTTTCTGTCTTGGTCTGCACGGATGTGCCAACTTCAGCACGTCCGTGCAGACCTACAGTTTACCCGTTTCTTGTTTTCTCCGTCCTCTTATTTTAGGGGGTAGTATAAATAGCCCCTTTGGACCATTTTAGAGGGGTTCCCAATTTTTTTTCCAGATTTTCATACTCCTCTTAGTTTGAAACACAAAAATCCTCAAATTAGCATAGATTTTAGTTCTTGTTTTGAAGGTTTTCAATCCAATCATTGTAGAAGACAAGTTCCACCATTGTTAGTCAATTATTGAATTTTCTAGTAATTTTTCTTACTCTTTCTTTCTCTCTTCTATCTTTAATTCTTGCTTTTTATTAATTGTTTGGTTGTTCTTTGCATGTTTAATTGTTAGATTCTACTTAATTCTTAGTTTTAATTTGTTCATGAATTCCTTGAAATCTTTAATTGCTTTAACTTCCATGGATTGTGAGTAGTCTAATTTCTAGGGTTTGGGTGAACCCTCAATGTAATCACCAACACTTGTTGCATGTACTAATTTGTTAATTGTGGGGTGTTAATTAGTTGAGTTTAAGAGGTTTCATTGTTAATTCTTGTAATTGGCCATTGCTTGAATTATTTATCTAGCTTCCTCAACGAAGGATCGAGAGATGAACTTGAGGAAGCTCCCTTATGCTTGATTGACTTGATTTGCCATGAGAATAGGAATTTCTAGTCAAGGGAATTTGCATGTTATCGTGAGGATGTTTTACCACTTGTTTCTTGCCCATAATCACGAGAGTAGGTTATGGTTTTGATGTCAAGTAATCCCTCTAGCTTGAGAGAGTAGTTGGGTGCATTTGATAACTTCCCCTAATTTATCCCCTAAATCACCATTTCTATGCATGCTACTTGTGGTCCGTGATGAAGTTGAGTGGTGTAACCCATGCCCTAGGCCTTCTTAATATTGTTAATCACCTCTTAGAATTAGTTGATTTGAATTAGAATAGTGTGACGTAATACCAACTTAAAACCCCCGACTTAATCTAGCTTGTTTAAACAATAACATTTGGTGGTTGATTCAACGCCTCTCATGGGTTCGACCCTTTCTTGCCCTTGCTACTAGTTTAGTAGGATCGAGTTAGGTCTTATTTCTTGATAGGTTGACGACGTCCTATCACAAACACATTCAAACAAAGATTTCGAATCAAATGAAAGTTAAATACATTCTACAAAGCTAATTGAATCAAATGAAAGTCAAACACATTCAAATAAAGCTATTTGAATCAAATGAAAGTCAAATATATTCTACAAAGCTAATTGAATCAAATGAAATTCAAATACATTCAAACAAAGCTAATTGAATCAAATGAGAGTCAAATAAATTCTAACAAAGCTAATTAAATCAAATAAAATTAAAATACATTCTACAAAGCTAATTGAATCAAATGAAAGTCAAACACATTCAAACAAAGCCTTTTAAATCAAATGAAAGTCAAACACATTCAAAAAAAGCTTTTTAATTTAAATGAAAGTCAAACACAGTCAAACAAAGTTATTTGACTCAAATGAAAGTCAAATACATTTTACAAAGCTAATTGAATCAAATGAAAGTCAAACACATTCAAACAAAGCTATTTGAATCAAATGAAAGTCAAATACATTCTACAAAGCTAATTGAATCAAATGAAAGTCAAACACATTCAAACTAAGCTATTTGAATCAATTGAAAGTCAAATACATTCTACAAAGCTGATGGAATCAAATGAAAGTCAAACACATTCAAACAAAGCTATTTGAATCAAATGAAAGTCAAATACGTTCTACAAAGCTAATTGAAACAAATAAAAGTGAAACACATTCAAACAAAGCTATTTGAATCAAATGAGAGTAAAATACATTAAAACAAAGCTAATTAAATCAAATAAAAGTCAAATACATTCTACAAAGCTAATTGAATCAAATGAAAGTCAAATACATTCTTCAAAGCTGATTGAATCAAATGAAAGTCATACACATTCAAACAAAGCTAATTGAATCAAAAGAAAGAGTCAAATACATTCAACAAATCTAATTGAATCAAATGAAAGTCAAACACATTCAAACAAAGCTAATTGAATCAAATGAAAGTCAAGCACATTCAAACAAAGCTATTTGAATCAAATGAGAGTCAAATACATTCAAACAAAGCTAATTAAATCAAATAAAAGTCTAATACATTCTACAAAGCTAATTGAATTAAATTAAAGTCAAACACATTCAAACAAAGCTAATTGAATCAAATGAAAGTCAAACACATTCAAACAAAGATTTCGAATCAAATGAAAGTCAAATACATTCTACAAAGCTAATTGAATCAAATGAAAGTCAAACACCTTCAAATAAAGCTATTTGAATCAAATGAAAGTCAAATACATTCTACAAAGCTAATTGAATCAAATGAAATTCAAATACCTTCAAACAAAGCTATTTGAATAAAATGAGAGTAAAATAAATTCAAACAAAGCTAATTAAGTCAAATAAAAGTAAAATACATTTTACAAAGCTAATTGAATCAAATGAAAGTCAAACCCATTTAAACAAAGCCTTTTAAATCAAATGAAAGTCAAACACATTCAAAAAAAGCTTTTTAATTCAAATGAAAGTCAAACACATTCAAACAAAGCTTTATAAATCAAATGAAAGTGAAATGCATTCTACAAAGCAAATTGAATTAAATGAAATTCAAACACATTCAAACAAAGCTATTTGAATCAAATGACAATCAAATATATTCTACAAAGCTAATTGAATCAATTGAAAGTCAAACACATTCAAACAAAGCTATTTGAATTAAATGAAAGTCAAATACATTCTACAAAGCTAATTGAATCAAATGAAAGTCAAACACATTCAAACAAAGCTAATTGAATCAAATGAAAGTCAAACACATTCAAATAAAGTTATTTAAAGTAAATCAAAGTGAAATGCATTATACAAAGCTAATTGAATCAAATGAAAGTCAAACACATTCAAACAAAGCTATTTGAAGAAAATGAAAGTTAAATACATTCTATAAAAGCAAATTGAAACGAATGAAAGTCAAACACAGTCAAACAAAGTTATTTGACTCAAATGAAAGTCAAATACATTCTACAAAGCTAATTGAATCAAACGAAAGTCAAACACATTCAAACAAAGCTATTTGATTCAAATGAAAGTCAAATACATTCTACAAAGCTAATTGAATCAAATGAAAGTCAAACACATTCAAACAAAGCTATTTGAATCAATTGAAAGTCAAATACATTCTAAAAAGCTGATGAAATCAAATGAAAGTCAAACACATTTAAACAAAGCTATTTGAATCAAATGAAAGTCAAATACGTTCTACAAAGCTAATTGAATCAAATAAAAGTGAAACACATTCAAACAAAGCTATTTGAATCAAATGAGAGTAAAATACATTCAAAAAAAAGCTAATTAAATCAAATAAAAGTCAAATACATTTTACAAAGCTAAATGAATCAAATGAAAGTCAAATACATTCTACAAAGCTAATTGAATAAAATGAAAGTCAAACACATTCAAACAAAGCTAATTGAATCAAAAGAAAGTCAAATACATTCAACAAAGCTAATTGAATCAAATGAAAGTCAAACACATTCAAACAAAGCTAATTGAATCAAATGAAAGTCAAGCACATTCAAACCAAGCTATTCGAATCAAATGAGAGTCAAATACATTCAAACAAAGCTAATTGAATCAAATAAAAGTCTAATACATTCTACAAAGCTAATTGAATCAAATGAAAGTCAAACACATACATACAAAGCTAATTGAATCAAATGAAAGTCAAATACATTCAACAAAGCTAATTTAATCAAATGATAGTCAAACACATTCAAACAAAGCTAATTGAATCAAATGAAAGTCAAGCACATTCAAACAAAACTATTCGAATCAAATGAGAGTCAAATACATTCAAACAAAGCTAATTAAATCAAATAAAAGTCTAATACATTCTACAAAGCTAATTGAATTAAATTAAAGTCAAACACAATTAAACAAAGCTAATTGAATCAAATGAAAGTCAAACACATTCAAACAAAGATTTCGAATCAAATGAAAGTCAAATACATTCTACAAAGCTAATTGAATCAAATGAAAGTCAAACACATTCAAATAAAGCTATTTGAATCAAATGAAAGTCAAATACATTCTACAAAGCTAATTGAATCAAATGAAAGTCAAACACATTCAAACAAAGCTATTTGAATCAAATGAGAGTCAAATAAATTCAAACAAAGCTAATTAAATTCAAATAAAAGTAAAATACATTCTACAAAGCTAATTGAATCAAATGAAAGTCAAACACATTCAAACAAAGCCTTTTAAATCAAATAAAAGTCAAACACATTCAAAAAAAGCTTTTTAATTTAAATGAAAGTCAAACACATTCAAACAAAGCTATATAAATCAAATGAAAGTGAAATGCATTCTACAAAGCAAATTGAATTAAATGAAATTCAAACACAATCAAACAAAGCTATTTGAATCAAATGACAGTCAAATACATTCTACAAAGCTAATTGAATCAATTGAAAGTCAAACACATTCAAACAAAGCTATTTGAAGAAAATGAAAGTCAAATACATTCTACAAAGCAAATTGAAACAAATGAAAGTCAAACACAGTCAAACAAAGTTATTTGAGTCAAATGAAAGTCAAATACATTCTACAAAGCTAATTGAATCAAATGAAAGTCAAACACATTCAAACAAAGCTATTTGAATCAAATGAAAGTTAAATACATTCTACAAAGCTAATTGTATCAAATGAAAGTCAAACGCAATCAAATAAAGCTATTAGAGTCGAATGAAAGTCAAACACATTCAAACAAAGTTGTTTAAATTAAAATGAAAGTGAAATGTATTCTACAAAGCTAATTGAATCAAATGAAAATTAAACGCATTCAAACAAAGCTATTTGAATCAAATGAGAGTCAAATACATTCTACAAAGCTAATTGAATCAAATGAAAGTCAAACACATTCAAACAAAGCTAATTGAATAAAATGAAAGTCAAATACATTCAACAAAGCTAATTGAATCAAATGAAAGTCAAACACATTCAAACAAAGCTATTCGAATCAAATGAGAGTGAAATACATTCAAACAAAGCTAATTAAATCAAATAAAAGTCTAATACATTCTACAAAGCTAATTGAATTAAATTAAAGTCAAACACATTCAAACAAAGCTAATTGAATCAAATGAAAGTCAAACACATTCAAACAAAGATTTCGAATCAAATGAAAGTCAAATACATTCTACAAAGCTAATTGAATTAAATGAAAGTCAAACACATTCGAATAAACTATTTGAATCAAATGAAAGTCAAATACATTCTACAAAGCTAATTGAATCAAATGAAAGTCAAACACATTCAAACAAAGCTATTTGAATCAAATGAGAGTCAAATAAATTGAAACAAAGCTAATTAAATCAAATAAAAGTAAAATACATTCTACAAAGCTAATTGAATCAAATGAAAGTCAAACACATTCAAACAAAGCCTTTTAAATCAAATGAAAGTCAAACACATTCAAAAAAAGCTTTTTAATTTAAATGAAAGTCAAACACATTCAAACAAAGCTATATAAATCAAATGAAAGTGAAATGCATTCTACAAAGCAAATTGAATTAAATGAAATTCAAACACATTCAAACAAAGCTATTTGAATCGAATGAAAGTCAAATACATTCTACAAAGCTAATTGAATCAAATGAAAGTCAAACACATTCAAACAAAGCTATTTGAATCAATTGAAAGTCAAATACATTCTACAAAGCTGATGGAATCAAATGAAAGTCAAACACATTCAAACAAAGCTATTTGAATCAAATGAAAGTCAAATACGTTCTACAAAGCTAATTCAATCAAATGAAAGTCAAATACATTCTACAAAGCTAATTGAATCAAATGAAAGTCAAACACATTCAAACAAAGCTAATTGAATCAAATGAAAGTCAAATACATTCAACAAAGCTAATTGAATCAAATGAAAGTCAAACACATTCAAACAAAGCTAATTGAATCAAATGAAAGTCAAGCACATTCAAACAAAGCTATTTGAATCAAATGAGAGTCAAATACATTCAAACAAAGCTAATTAAATCAAATAAAAGTCTAATACATTCTACAAAGCTAATTGAATTAAATTAAAGTCAAACACATTCAAAAAAAGCTAATTGAATCAAATGAAAGTCAAACACATTCAAACAAAGATTTCGAATCAAATGAAAGTAAAATACATCGTACAAAGCTAATTGAATCAAATGAAAGTCAAACACATTCAAATAAAGCTATTTGAATCAAATGAAAGTCAAATACGTTCTACAAAGCTAATTGAATAAAATGAAATTCAAATACATTCAAACAAAGCTATTTGAATCAAATGAGAGTCAAATAAATTCAAACAAAGCTAATTAAATCAAATAAAAGTAAAATACATTTTACAAAGCTAATTGAATCAAATGAAAGTCAAACACATTCAAACAAAGCCTTTTAAATCAAATGAAAGTCAAACACATTCAAAAAAAGCTTTTTAATTTAAATGAAAGTCAAACACATTCAAACAAAGCTATATAAATCAAATGAAAGTGAAATGCATTCTACAAAGCAAATTGAATTAAATGAAATTCAAACACATTCAAACAAAGCTATTTGAATCAAATGACAGTCAAATACATTCTACAAAGCTAATTGAATCAATTGAAAGTCAAACACATTCAAACAAAGCTATTTGAATTAAATGAAAGTCAAATACATTCTACAAAGCTAATTGAATCAAATGAAAGTCAAACACATTCAAACAAAGCTAATTGAATCAAATGAAAGTCAAACACATTCAAACAAATCTATTTGAATTAAATGAAAGTCAAATACATTCTACAAAGCTAATTGAATCAAATGAAAGTCAAACACATTCAAACAAAGCTAATTGAATCAAATGAAAGTCAAACACATTCAAATAAAGTTATTTAAAGTAAATCAAAGTGAAATGCATTATACAAAGCTAATTGAATCAAATGAAAGTCAAACACATTCAAACAAAGCTATTTGAAGAAAATGAAAGTTAAATACATTCTATAAAAGCAAATTGAAACGAATGAAAGTCAAACACAGTCAAACAAAGTTATTTGACTCAAATGAAAGTCAAATACATTCTACAAAGCTAATTGAATCAAACGAAAGTCAAACACATTCAAACAAAGCTATTTGATTCAAATGAAAGTCAAATACATTCTACAAAGCTAATTGAATCAAATGAAAGTCAAACACATTCAAACAAAGCTATTTGAATCAATTGAAAGTCAAATACATTCTAAAAAGCTGATGAAATCAAATGAAAGTCAAACACATTTAAACAAAGCTATTTGAATCAAATGAAAGTCAAATACGTTCTACAAAGCTAATTGAATCAAATAAAAGTGAAACACATTCAAACAAAGCTATTTGAATCAAATGAGAGTCAAATACATTCAAACAAAGCTAATTAAATCAAATAAAAGTCAAATACATTCTACAAAGCTAATTGAATCAAATGAAAGTCAAATACATTCTACAAAGCTAATTGAATCAAATGAAAGTCAAACACATTCAAACAAAGCTAATTGAATCAAATGAAAGTCAAATACATTCAACAAAGCTTATTGAATCAAATGAAAGTCAAACACATTCAAACAAAGCTAATTGAATCAAATGAAAGTCAAGCACATTCAAACAAAGCTATTTGAATCAAATGAGAGTCAAATACATTCAAACAAAGCTAATTAAATCAAATAAAAGTCTAATACATTCTACAAAGCTAATTGAATTAAATTAAAGTCAAACACATTCAAAAAAAGCTAATTTAATCAAATGAAAGTCAAACACATTCAAACAAAGATTTCGAATCAAATGAAAGTCAAATACATCGTACAAAGCTAATTGAATCAAATGAAAGTCAGACACATTCAAATAAAGCTATTTGAATCAAATGAAAGTCAAACACATTCAAACAAAGCTAATTGAATCAAATGAAAGTCAAACACATTCAAATAAAGTTATTTAAAGTAAATCAAAGTGAAATGCATTATACAAAGCTAATTGAATCAAATGAAAGTCAAACACATCCAAACAAAGCTATTTGACTCAAATGAAAGTCAAATACATTCTACAAAGCTAATTGAAACAAATGAAAGTCAAACACATTCAAACAAAGCTATTTGAATCAAATGAAAGTCAAATACATTCTACAAAGCTAATTGAATCAAATGAAAGTCAAACACATTCAAACAAAGCTATTTGAATCAATTGAAAGTCAAATACATTCTAAAAAGCTGATGGAATCAAATGAAAGTCAAACACATTCAAACAAAGCTATTTGAATCAAATGAAAGTCAAATACGTTCTACAAAGCTAATTGAATCAAATAAAAGTGAAACACATTCAAACAAAGCTATTTGAATCAAATGAGAGTCAAATACATTCAAACAAAGCTAATTAAATCAAATAAAAGTTAAATACATTCTACAAAGCTAATTGAATCAAATGAAAGTCAAATACATTCTACAAAGCTAATTGAATCAAATGTGTTGTATATTTGGAGTAACACTCGAAATACACAAGGGATAAGCCAAGGGATAGATAAGGCTAAAGAACCAAAGGCTTCTTAGATACAGTCACACCACTAAGAAACGTTTTGGATTCCTAAGATCACAAGCCAACTAGTAGCCTAAACTAGCTAACTAAGCAAAGGAAACGAAATTCCAAATCCAAGAATTTCAGGTTTTGTTTCTAATCCAAGAAACGAATGTAAGACAAGTCTTTTTTTTTTGTTTGCAATAATCTGATTTTTTCATTCACATTTGCTTGCTATTTATAGTAAACAAGCATCCTTAAGTACAAGCTAACTTAAGTGGCTGTTCAGCTCACTTGTTACACGCCTAAACTAAAGCTAAGTACATTTCAGCTTTTGTTGTCTAGATACATTAATAAAAGAAGCCTTACTTAACTAGATACATCAAGAGCAAATGGCGGTTTGTAACCTCCAAGTTATGAGTGAAATAAAATCAGAAACAAGAGAGTATAACACCCCCTTGATTCACGCCCACAAAGCAGCAGCTTGGAGATGAAACAGCTCCCCTTTTCACGCCCAATTCAAACAGCAAGTGAAGTGTAACTCCTCCTTGTTTCAAGCCTTGAATTAAGCTTGAATGTATGTGGTCAAGGATGTACTTGGACGCCTCTTGAATGTACCAGTTGCTGGCTGAAATAAACGGCCACTTGAAGACTCAAATGAAAGCTTGTAACTCCTCATTGATGCTGATTGTAACACCCAAGTTAAAGCTTTGAAATTCCTTGTAAAAGAATTTCGGATTCCAAGCTTAAATGGCTGCCATTTTGATGTATCTTTGCACTTGTACTTTTGTGTGAATGTGACAATATTTTTCGAACTAAAATCAGCTAAAAAGAACTAAGAAAAAATATAACTAATTTGCAAACTTAAAATGACTAAAGTTTACAATTTATTCAAAGCATAAAAAGAACTAGAATAAACTAGTTAATAAGAACAACAAGAAATTCAAGGGGTTGAATATCTTGCTGCCCAAGGATAGAATGCATAGCACCAATACATGATGCTACGTCTTGAACCAAAGAAATGTCCATAACCAAGTTGTTAGGCTTGGCTACAACATTCCCCCCTTCTTGAAAAGAGTTTGCCCTCAAACTCGGCAACTCTTCAAACTCATCATAGTAAAGCATCTCTTCCCATTGCTTGGGACGTTTAGTAGCCAAAGACCGCAGCAAGGATCCCAAAGTTCTATTAGTCACTTCGGTTGGACCATCCGTTTGAGGATGACTTGAAGTGCTAAAGTTCAATTTCGTGCCCATCTTCCTCCATAATGTAAGCCAAAAATGACTTAGAAATTTTGGATCACGATCACTCACCATGGATTTAGGTACACCATGTAAACGAACAATCTCATTGAAAAACAAGTTAGCAACAGGAGTAGCATCATAAGTTGCATAGGCTGGTTTGTTTGGGAGCATTGAACCGGGAACAAGATCAATTTTGTGTTGTGTGTCACGTTTTGGGGGTAAGCCAAGGGGAATGTCTTCGGGGAAAACATAGGAAAAGGTTTTGAGAAGAGGGGTGAGGAGTGGGTGTGGCTCTTCTTGTGACGGTTTGGAAGGGGCATCAAGTTGGCTTAAAATGAATTGTTTGTGAGCTTTATACTCATGCAATTCTGATTTTATGAGAGTGGTAAGGGAAGTAGGGGGTGTGGATATGGGGTGACCGTTTTTGAGGTTTAGGGGGGTAAGAAGTATTTTCCGTCCATCCTTAGTGAAGGAATATGTGTTTTTATACCCATCATGCATCACACGCCTATCAAATAACCAAGGTCTACCAAGTAAAATATGACATGCACTCATAGGTATAACATCACACCACAATTTTTCTTCATAAGTTTTACCAATGCTAAATGATAACAAGACTTGTTGTGTTACTTGAATCCCTTTACCATGATTTAGCCATTGAATCACATAAGGTTTAGGGTGAGGAACGGTTTTAAGTTTCAGCTTGTCTATCATTACTTGTGAAGCTACATTGGTACAACTACCTCCATCAATAATCAATGTACATACCTTTCCACCAATGGTGCAACGAGTGTGAAAGATTGACTCACGTTGCAAACTTCCTTCTTTGCCAACCATATTGCTTAGTGTGCGTCGAACCACCAAGCATTCTCCTTCGTCTGGTCCAAGACACGCATACTCATCATTCTCCTCAAGGTTGCTGTCCACTTCATTTTCTAATTCATCCTCCTCTTCATGCTCAATCAAAGTGACAATCCTTTTATTTGGACAATCACTAGCCAAATGTCCAAGGCCTTGACACCGAAAACATCTTCTTGGGGCTGGTTTTGGGTTGGAATTTTGGGTGTTTTGTGAAGGTGGTTTAGAAGTAGGCTGATTGGACGTTGGGTTTAAAGGTGGGAAATTGGATGTTTGCTTTTTTTGGGGAAATGAGGTTTGAGATGCAAAACGTGATGATTCACTTTTGCCTCTTGCTTTTTGTTGCTGCTCAATCTTATGTGCTAAGATAATGAGCTCTTCAAGGGTAGAGTAAGGATGTAGTTCGGCCACATTGGCTATTTTTGGGTCAAGCCCTCCCAAAAAGCGCACCAATGTTTGAGGTTCATCTTCCTCTACTCCACATTTCATGACAAACCCTTCAAACTCCCTAGCATATTCTTCTACTGATTTTGTACCTTGTTTGAGGTTGTGGAACTTGGAAAAGTTTTCTTGCACATAGTATGTGGGAAGAAACTTTTGTTTCAGCAACTTCTTCATCTTGATCCACGATCTCACTTTCTCTTTGTCTTGCCTTTCCCTTTTGGCACACACGCTAGCCCACCAAGTTGAGGCATATTTTCTCAACTTCAAGGCTACAATTTTCACCTTCTTTTCTTCCGGTGTTTGCTTGTAATCAAACACTCTCTCCACCGTTCTAAGCCATTCTACAAACTCATCAGCATCGAGTTTGCCATCATACTCCGGAATGTCAGCCTTAATGTCATTGTTAGGCCGTGACCTTTCTCTTTCATGATAAGGTCTATCATTGTGATTGAAATTAGATTCACTCACTTCTTCATCACTATGATTGGGTAAACCCTCTTTTTGATGGCGCAACTTAATAGAAAGGTCTCTTAACTGACCTTGCAAATATTGCATTCGTTGCTCCATATCTTCTTTCTCTTGTGCAACCTTATTGACATATTCTTGCCAATTAGGGGGTGGGATGTCGGCCATGGTTTGTGTTTGGGTATGTGTTTGGGGTATTGTGTTTGGGTATTTGTTTGCTAGACCCCCCTCCTTCTAGCGCCAAATGTTGTATATTTGGAGTAACACTCGAAATACACAAGGGATAAGCCAAGGGATAGATAAGGCTAAAGAACCAAAGGCTTCTTAGATACAGTCACACCACTAAGAAACGTTTTGGATTCCTAAGATCACAAGCCAACTAGTAGCCTAAACTAGCTAACTAAGCAAAGGAAACGAAATTCCAAATCCAAGAATTTCAGGTTTTGTTTCTAATCCAAGAAACGAATGTAAGACAAGTCTTTTTTTTTGTTTGCAATAATCTGATTTTTTCATTCACATTTGCTTGCTATTTATAGTAAACAAGCATCCTTAAGTACAAGCTAACTTAAGTGGCTGTTCAGCTCACTTGTTACACGCCTAAACTAAAGCTAAGTACATTTCAGCTTTTGTTGTCTAGATACATTAATAAAAGAAGCCTTACTTAACTAGATACATCAAGAGCAAATGGCGGTTTGTAACCTCCAAGTTATGAGTGAAATAAAATCAGAAACAAGAGAGTATAACACCCCCTTGATTCACGCCCACAAAGCAGCAGCTTGGAGATGAAACAGCTCCCCTTTTCACGCCCAATTCAAACAGCAAGTGAAGTGTAACTCCTCCTTGTTTCAAGCCTTGAATTAAGCTTGAATGTATGTGGTCAAGGATGTACTTGGACGCCTCTTGAATGTACCAGTTGCTGGCTGAAATAAACGGCCACTTGAAGACTCAAATGAAAGCTTGTAACTCCTCATTGATGCTGATTGTAACACCCAAGTTAAAGCTTTGAAATTCCTTGTAAAAGAATTTCGGATTCCAAGCTTAAATGGCTGCCATTTTGATGTATCTTTGCACTTGTACTTTTGTGTGAATGTGACAATATTTTTCGAACTAAAATCAGCTAAAAAGAACTAAGAAAAAATATAACTAATTTGCAAACTTAAAATGACTAAAGTTTACAATTTATTCAAAGCATAAAAAGAACTAGAATAAACTAGTTAATAAGAACAACAAGAAATTCAAGGGGTTGAATATCTTGCTGCCCAAGGATAGAATGCATAGCACCAATACATGATGCTACGTCTTGAACCAAAGAAATGTCCATAACCAAGTTGTTAGGCTTGGCTACAACATTCCCCCCTTCTTGAAAAGAGTTTGCCCTCAAACTCGGCAACTCTTCAAACTCATCATAGTAAAGCATCTCTTCCCATTGCTTGGGACGTTTAGTAGCCAAAGACCGCAGCAAGGATCCCAAAGTTCTATTAGTCACTTCGGTTGGACCATCCGTTTGAGGATGACTTGAAGTGCTAAAGTTCAATTTCGTGCCCATCTTCCTCCATAATGCTAATTGAATCAAATGAAAGTCAAACACATTCAAACAAAGATTTCGAATCAAATGAAAGTAAAATTCATCGTACAAAGCTAATTGAATCAAATGAAAGTCAAACACATTCAAATAAAGCTATTTGAATCAAATGAAAGTCAAATACGTTCTACAAAGCTAATTGAATAAAATGAAATTCAAATACATTCAAACAAAGCTATTTGAATCAAATGAGAGTCAAATAAATTCAAACAAAGCTAATTAAATCAAATAAAAGTAAAATACATTTTACAAAGCTAATTGAATCAAATGAAAGTCAAACACATTCAAACAAAGCCTTTTAAATCAAATGAAAGTCAAACACGTTCAAAAAAAGCTTTTTAATTTAAATGAAAGTCAAACACATTCAAACAAAGCTATATAAATCAAATGAAAGTGAAATGCATTCTACAAAGCAAATTGAATTAAATGAAATTCAAACACATTCAAACAAAGCTATTTGAATCAAATGACAGTCAAATACATTCTACAAAGCTAATTGAATCAATTGAAAGTCAAACACATTCAAACAAAGCTATTTGAATTAAATGAAAGTCAAATACATTCTACAAAGCTAATTGAATCAAATGAAAGTCAAACACATTCAAACAAAGCTAATTGAATCAAATGAAAGTCAAACACATTCAAACAAATCTATTTGAATTAAATGAAAGTCAAATACATTCTACAAAGCTAATTGAATCAAATGAAAGTCAAACACATTCAAACAAAGCTAATTGAATCAAATGAAAGTCAAACACATTCAAATAAAGTTATTTAAAGTAAATCAAAGTGAAATGCATTATACAAAGCTAATTGAATCAAATGAAAGTCAAACACATTCAAACAAAGCTATTTGAAGAAAATGAAAGTTAAATACATTCTACAAAGCAAATTGAAACAAATGAAAGTCAAACACAGTCAAACAAAGTTATTTGACTCAAATGAAAGTCAAATACATTCTACAAAGCTAATTGAATCAAATGAAAGTCAAACACATTCAAACAAAGCTATTTGATTCAAATGAAAGTCAAATACATTCTACAAAGCTAATTGAATCAAATGAAAGTCAAACACATTCAAACAAAGCTATTTGAATCAATTGAAAGTCAAATACATTCTAAAAAGCTGATGGAATCAAATGAAAGTCAAACACATTCAAACAAAGCTATTTGAATCAAATGAAAGTCAAATACGTTCTACAAAGCTAATTGAATCAAATAAAAGTGAAACACATTCAAACAAAGCTATTTGAATCAAATGAGAGTCAAATACATTCAAACAAAGCTAATTAAATCAAATAAAAGTCAAATACATTCTACAAAGCTAATTGAATCAAATGAAAGTCAAATACATTCTACAAAGCTAATTGAATCAAATGAAAGTCAAACACATTCAAACAAAGCTAATTGAATCAAATGAAAGTCAAATACATTCAACAAAGCTAATTGAATCAAATGAAAGTCAAACACATTCAAACAAAGCTAATTGAATCAAATGAAAGTCAAGCACATTCAAACAAAGCTATTTGAATCAAATGAGAGTCAAATACATTCAAACAAAGCTAATTAAATCAAATAAAAGTCTAATACATTCTACAAAGCTAATTGAATTAAATTAAAGTCAAACACATTCAAAAAAAGCTAATTTAATCAAATGAAAGTCAAACACATTCAAACAAAGATTTCGAATCAAATGAAAGTCAAATACATCGTACAAAGCTAATTGAATCAAATGAAAGTCAAACACATTCAAATAAAGCTATTTGAATCAAATGAAAGTCAAATACGTTCTACAAAGCTAATTGAATAAAATGAAATTCAAACACATTCAAACAAAGTTATTTGAATCAAATGAGGGTCAAATAAATTCAAACAAAGCTAATTAAATCAAATAAAAGTAAAATACATTTTACAAAGCTAATTGAATCAAATGAAAGTCAAACACATTCAAAAAAAGCTTTTTAATTTAAATGAAAGTCAAACACAGTCAAACAAAGTTTTTTGACTCAAATGAAAGTCAAATACATTTTACAAAGCTAATTGAATCAAATGAAAGTCAAACACATTCAAACAAAGCTATTTGAATCAAATGAAAGTCAAATACATTCTACAAAGCTAATTGAATCAAATGAAAGTCAAACACATTCAAACAAAGCTATTTGATTCAAATGAAAGTCAAATACATTCTACAAAGCTAATTGAATCAAATGAAAGTCAAACACATTCAAACAAAGCTATTTGAATCAATTGAAAGTCAAATACATTCTAAAAAGCTGATGGAATCAAATGAAAGTCAAACACATTCAAACAAAGCTATTTGAATCAAATGAAAGTCAAATACGTTCTACAAAGCTAATTGAATCAAATAAAAGTGAAACACATTCAAACAAAGCTATTTGAATCAAATGAGAGTCAAATACATTCAAACAAAGCTAATTAAATCAAATAAAAGTCAAATACATTCTACAAAGCTCATTGAATCAAATGAAAGTCAAATACATTCTACAAAGCTAATTGAATCAAATGAAAGTCAAACACATTCAAACAAAGCTAATTGAATCAAATGAAAGTCAAATACATTCAACAAAGCTAATTGAATCAAATGAAAGTCAAACACATTCAAACAAAGCTAATTGAATCAAATGAAAGTCAAGCACATTCAAACAAAGCTATTTGAATCAAATGAGAGTCAAATACATTCAAACAAAGCTAATTAAATCAAATAAAAGTCTAATACATTCTACAAAGCTAATTGAATTAAATTAAAGTCAAACACATTCAAAAAAAGCTAATTTAATCAAATGAAAGTCAAACACATTCAAACAAAGATTTCGAATCAAATGAAAGTCAAATACATCGTACAAAGCTAATTGAATCAAATGAAAGTCAAACACATTCAAATAAAGCTATTTGAATCAAATGAAAGTCAAATACGTTCTACAAAGCTAATTGAATAAAATGAAATTCAAACACATTCAAACAAAGTTATTTGAATCAAATGAGGGTCAAATAAATTCAAACAAAGCTAATTAAATCAAATAAAAGTAAAATACATTTTACAAAGCTAATTGAATCAAATGAAAGTCAAACACATTCAAAAAAAGCTTTTTAATTTAAATGAAAGTCAAACACAGTCAAACAAAGTTTTTTGACTCAAATGAAAGTCAAATACATTTTACAAAGCTAATTGAATCAAATGAAAGTCAAACACATTCAAACAAAGCTATTTGAATCAAATGAAAGTCAAATACATTCTACAAAGCTAATTGAATCAAATGAAAGTCAAACACATTCAAACAAAGCTATTTGAATCAATAGAAAGTCAAATACATTCTACAAAGCTAATAGAATCAAATAAAACTGAAACACATTCAAACAAAGCTATTTGAATCAAATGAGAGTCAAATACATTCAAACAAAGCTAATTAAATCAAATAAAAGTCAAATACATTCTACAAAGCTAATTAAATCAAATGAAAGTCAAATACATTCTACAAAGCTAATTGAATCAAATAAAAGTTAAACACATTCAAACAAAGCTAATTGAATCAAATAAAAGTCAAATACATTCAACAAAGCTAATTGAATCAAATGAAAGTCAAACACATTCAAACAAAGCTAATTGAATCAAATGAAAGTCAAGCACATTCAAACAAAGCTATTCGAATCAAATGAGAGTCAAATACATTCAAACAAAGCTAATTAAATCAAATAAAAGTCTAATACATTCTACAAAGCTAATTGAATTAAATTAAAGTCAAACACATTCAAACAAAGCTAATTGAATCAAATGAAAGACAAACACATACAAACAAAGATTTCGAATCAAATGAAAGTCAAATACATTCTACAAAGCTAATTGAATCAAATGAAAGTCAAACACATTCAAATAAAGCTATTTGAATCAAATGAAAGTCAAATACATTCTACAAAGCTAATTGAATAAAATGAAATTCAAACACATTCAAGCAAAGCTATTTGAATCAAATGAGAGTCAAATAAATTCAAAAAAAGCTAATTAAATCAAATAAAAGTAAAATACATTTTACAAAGCTAATTGAATCAAATGAAAGTCAAACACATTCAAACAAAGCCTTTTAAATCAAATGAAAGTCAAACACATTCGAAAAAAGCTTTTTAATTTAAATGAAAGTCAAACACATTCAAACAAAGCTATATAAATCAAATGAAAGTGAAATGCATTCTACAAAGCAAATAGAATTAAATGAAATTCAAACACATTCAAACAAAGCTATTTGAATCAAATGACAGTAAAATACATTCTACAAAGCTAATTGAATCAATTGAAAGTCAAACACATTCAAACAAAGCTATTTGAATTAAATGAAAGTCAAATACATTCTACAAAGCTAATTGAATCAAATGAAAGTCAAACACATTCAAACAAAGCTAATTGAATCAATTGAAAGTCAAACACATTCAAACAAATTTATTTGAATTAAATGAAAGTCAAACACATTTAAACAAAGCTAATTGAATCAAATGAAAGTGAAGCACATTCAAACAAAGCTATTTGAATCAAATGAGAGTTAAATACATACAAACAAAGCTAATTAAATCAAATAAAAGTCTAATACATTCTACAAAGCTAATTAATTTAAATTAAAGTCAAACACATTAAAAAAAAGCTAACTGAATTAAATGAAAGTCAAACACATTCAAACAAAGATTTCGAATCAAATGAAAGTCAAATACATCGTACAAAGCTAATTGAATCAAATGAAAGTCAAACACATTCAAATAAAGCTATTTAAATCAAATGAAAGTCAAATACATTCTACAAAGCTAATTGAGTAAAATGAAATTCAAACACATTCAAACAAAGCTATTTGAATCAAATGAGAGATAAATTCAAACAAAGCTAATTAAATCAAATAAAAGTAAAATACATTTTACAAAGCTAATTGAATCAAATGAAAGTCAAACACATTCAAACAAAGCCTTTTAAATCAAATGAAAGTCAAACAAATTCAAAAAAAGCTTTTTAATTTAAATGAAAGTCAAACACATTCAAACAAAGCTATATAAATCAAAAGTGAAATGCATTCTACAAAGCAAATTGAATTAAATGAAATTCAAACACATTCAAACAAAGCTATTTGAATCAAATGACAGTCAAATACATTCTACAAAGCTAATTGAATCAATTGAAAGTCAAACACATTCAAACAAAGCTATTTGAATTAAATGAAAGTCAAATACATTCTACAAAGCTAATTGAATCAAATGAAAGTCAAACACATTTAAACAAAGCTAATTGAATCAAATGAAAGTCAAACACATTCAAACAAATCTATTTGAATTAAATGAAAGTCAAATACATTCTACAAAGCTAATTGAATCAAATGAAAGTCAAACACATTCAAACAAAGCTAATTGAATCAAATGAAAGTCAAACACATTCAAATAAAGTTATTTAAAGTAAATCAAAGTGAAATGCATTATACAAAGCTAATTGAATCAAATGAAAGTCAAACACATCCAAACAAAGCTATTTGAAGAAAATGAAAGTCAAATACATTCTACAAAGCAAATTGAAACAAATGAAAGTCAAACACAGTCAAACAAAGTTATTTGACTCAAATGAAAGTCAAATACATTCTACAAAGCTAATTGAAACAAATGAAAGTCAAACACATTCAAACAAAGCTATTTGAATCAAATGAAAGTCAAATACATTCTACAAAGCTAATTGAATCAAATGAAAGTCACACACATTCAAACAAAGCTATTTGAATCAATTGAAAGTCAAATACATTCTAAAAAGCTGATGGAATCAAATGAAAGTCAAACACATTCAAACAAAGCTATTTGAATCAAATGAAAGTCAAATACGTTCTACAAAGCTAATTGAATCAAATAAAAGTGAAACACATTCAAACAAAGCTATTTGAATCAAATGAGAGTCAAATACATTCAAACAAAGCTAATTAAATCAAATAAAAGTCAAATACATTCTACAAAGCTAATTGAATCAAATGAAAGTCAAATACATTCTACAAAGCTAATTGAATCAAATGAAAGTCAAACACATTCAAACAAAGCTAATTGAATCAAATGAAAGTCAAGCACATTCAAACAAAGCTATTTGAATCAAATGAGAGTCAAATACATTCAAACAATGCTAATTAAATCAAATAAAAGTCTAATACATTCTACAAAGCTAATTGAATTAAATTAAAGTCAAACACATTCAAAAAAAGCTAATTGAATCAAATGAAAGTGAAACACATTCAAACAAAGATTTCCAATCAAATGAAAGTAAAATACATCGTACAAAGCTAATTGAATCAAATGAAAGTCAAACACATTCAAATAAAGCTATTTGAATCAAATGAAAGTCAAATACGTTCTACAAAGCTAATTGAATAAAATGAAATTCAAACACATTCAAACAAAGCTATTTGAATCAAATGAGAGTCAAATAAATTCAAACAAAGCTAATTAAATCAAATAAAAGTAAAATACATTTTACAAAGCTAATTGAATCAAATGAAAGTCAAACACATTCAAACAAAGCCTTTTAAATCAAATGAAAGTCAAACACATTCAAAAAAAGCTTTTTAATTTAAATGAAAGTCAAACACATTCAAACAAAGCTATATAAATCAAATGAAAGTGAAATGCATTCTACAAAGCAAATTGAATTAAATGAAATTCAAACACATTCAAACAAAGCTATTTGAATCAAATGACAGTCAAATACATTCTACAAAGCTAATTGAATCAATTGAAAGTCAAACACATTCAAACAAAGCTATTTGAATTAAATGAAAGTCAAATACATTCTACAAAGCTAATTGAATCAAATGAAAGTCAAACACATTCAAACAAAGCTAATTGAATCAAATGAAAGTCAAACACATTCAAACAAATCTATTTGAATTAAATGAAAGTCAAATACATTCTACAAAGCTAATTGAATCAAATGAAAGTCGAACACATTCAAACAAAGCTAATTGAATCAAATGAAAGTCAAACACATTCAAATAAAGTTATTTAAAGTAAATCAAAGTGAAATGCATTATACAAAGCTAATTGAATCAAATGAAAGTCAAACACATTCAAACAAAGCTATTTGAAGAAAATGAAAGTTAAATACATTCTTCAAAGCAAATTGAAACAAATGAAAGTCAAACACAGTCAAACAAAGTTATTTGACTCAAATGAAAGTCAAATACATTCTACAAAGCTAATTGAATCAAATGAAAGTCAAACACATTCAAACAAAGCTATTTGAATCAAATGAAAGTCAAATACATTCTACAAAGCTAATTGAATCAAATGAAAGTCAAACACATTCAAACAAAGCTATTTGAATCAATTGAAAGTCAAATACATTCTAAAAAGCTGATGGAATCAAATGAAAGTCAAACACATTCAAACAAAGCTATTTGAATCAAATGAAAGTCAAATACGTTCTAAAAAGCTAATTGAATCAAATAAAAGTGAAACACATTCAAACAAAGCTATTTGAATCAAATGAGAGTCAAATACATTCAAACAAAGCTAATTAAATCAAATAAAAGTCAAATACATTCTACAAAGCTAATTGAATCAAATGAAAGTCAAATACATTCTACAAAGCTAATTGAATCAAATTAAAGTCAAACACATTCAAACAAAGCTAATTGAATCAAATGAAAGTCAAACACATTCAAACAAAGCTAATTGAATCAAATGAAAGTCAAGCACATTCAAACAAAGCTATTTGAATCAAAAGAGAGTCAAATACATTCAAACAAAGCTAATTAAATCAAATAAAAGTCTAATACATTCTACAAAGCTAATTGAATTAAATTAAAGTCAAACACATTCAAAAAAAGCTAATTGAATCAAATGAAAGTCAAACACATTCAAACAAAGATTTCGAATCAAATGAAAGTCAAATACATCGTACAAAGCTAATTGAATCAAATGAAAGTCAAACACATTCAAATAAAGCTATTTGAATCAAATGAAAGTCAAACACGTTCTACAAAGCTAATTGAATAAAATGAAATTCAAACACATTCAAACAAAGCTATTTGAATCAAATGAGGGTCAAATAAATTCAAACAAAGCTAATTAAATCAAATAAAAGTAAAATACATTTTACAAAGCTAATTGAATCAAATGAAAGTCAAACACATTCAAACAAAGCCTTTTAAATCAAATGAAAGTCAAACACTTTCAAAAAAAGCTTTTTAATTTAAATGAAAGTCAAACACATTCAAACAAAGCTATATAAATCAAATGAAAGTGAAATGCATTCTACAAAGCAAATTGAATTAAATGAAATTCAAACACATTCAAACAAAGCTATTTGAATCAAATGACAGTAAAATACATTCTACAAAGCTAATTAAATCAATTGAAAGTCAAACACATTCAAACAAAGCTATTTGAATCAAATGAAAGTCAAATACATTCTACAAAGCTAATTGAATCAAATGAAAGTCAAACACATTCAAACAAAGCTATTTGAATCAATTGAAAGTCAAATACATTCTAAAAAGCTGATGGAATCAAATGAAAGTCAAACACATTCAAACAAAGCTATTTGAATCAAATGAAAGTCAAATACGTTCTACAAAGCTAATTGAATCAAATAAAAGTGAAACACATTCAAACAAAGCTATTTGAATCAAATGAGAGTCAAATACATTCAAACAATGCTAATTAAATCAAATAAAAGTCAAATACATTCTACAAAGCTAATTGAATCAAATGAAAGTCAAATACATTCTACAAAGCTAATTGAATCAAATAAAAGTCAAACACATTCAAACAAAGCTAATTGAATTAAATAAAAGTCAAATACATTCAATAAAGCTAATTGAATCAAAAGAAAGTCAAACACATTCAAACAAAGCTAATTGAATCAAATCAAAGTCAAGCACATTCAAGCAAAGCTATTCGAATCAAATGAGAGTCAAATACATTCAAACAAAGCTAATTAAATCAAATAAAAGTCTAATACATTCTACAAAGCTAAATGAATTAAATTAAAGTCAAACACATTCAAACAAAGCTAATTGAATCAAATGAAAGTCAAACACATACAAACAAAGATTTCGAATCAAATGAAAGTCAAATACATTCTACAAAGCTAATTGAATCAAATGAAAGTCAAACACATTCAAATAAAGCTATTTGAATCAAATGAAAGTCAAATACATTCTACAAAGCTAATTGAATAAAATGAAATTCAAACACATTCAAACAAAGCCTTTTAAATCAAATGAAAGTCAAACACATTCAAAAAAAGCTTTTTAATTTAAATGAAAGTTAAACACATTCAAACAAAGCTATATAAATCAAATGAAAGTGAAATGCATTCTACAAAGCAAATTGAATTAAATGAAATTCAAACACATTCAAACAAAGCTATTTGAATCAAATGACAGTAAAATACATTCTACAAAGCTAATTGAATCAATTGAAAGTCAAACACATTCAAACAAAGCTATTTGAATCAAATGAAAGTCAAATACATTCTACAAAGCTAATTGAATCAAATGAAAGTCAAACACATTCAAACAAAGCTAATTGAATCAATTGAAATTCAAACACATTCAAACAAATTTATTTGAATTAAATGAAAGTCAAACACATTCAAACGAAGCTAATTGAATCAAATGAAAGTGAAGCACATTCAAACAAAGCTATTTGAATCAAATGAGAGTGAAATACATTCAAAAAAAGCTAATTAAATCAAATAAAAGTCTAATACATTCTACAAAGCTAATTGAATTAAATTAAAGTCAAACACATTAAAAAAAAGCTAATTGAATTAAATGAAAGTCAAACACATTCAAACAAAGATTTCGAATCAAATGAAAGTCAAATACATCGTACAAAGCTAATTGAATCAAATGAAAGTCAAACACATTCAAATAAAGCTATTTGAATCAAATGAAAGTCAAATACATTCTACAAAGCTAATTGAATAAAATGAAATTCAAACACATTCAAACAAAGCTATTTGAATCAAATGAGAGATAAATTAAAACAAAGCTAATTAAATCAAATAAAAGTAAAATACATTTTACAAAGCTAATTGAATCAAATGAAAGTCAAACACATTCAAACAAAGCCTTTTAAATCAAATGAAAGTCAAACACATTCAAAAAAAGCTTTTTAATTTAAATGAAAGTCAAACACATTCAAACAATGCTATATAAATCAAATGAAAGTGAAATGCATTCTACAAAGCAAATTGAATTAAATGAAATTCAAACACATTCAAACAAAGCTATTTGAATCAAATGACAGTCAAATACGTTCTACAAAGCTAATTGAATCAATTGAAAGTCAAACACATTCAAACAAAGCTATTTGAATCAAATGAAAGTCAAATACGTTCTACAAAGCTAATAGAATCAAATAAAACTGAAACACATTCAAACAAAGCTATTTGAATCAAATGAGAGTCAAATACATTCAATCAAAGCTAATTAAATCAAATAAAAGTCAAATACTTTCTACAAAGCTAATTGAATCAAATGAAATTCAAATACATTCTACAAAGCTAATTGAATCAAATAAAAGTCAAACACATTCAAACAAAGCTAATTGAATCAAATAAAAGTCAAATACATTCAACAAAGCTAATTGAATCAAATGAAAGTCAAACACATTCAAACAAAGCTAATTGAATCAAATGAAAGTCAAGCACATTCAAACAAAGCTATTCGAATCAAATGAGAGTCAAATACATTCAAACAAAGCTAATTAAATAAAACAAATGTCTAATACATTCTACAAAGCTAATTGAATTAAATTAAAGTCAAACACATTCAAACAAATCTAATTGAATCAAATGAAAGTCAAACACATACAAACAAAGATTTCGAATCAAATGAAAGTCAAATACATTCTACAAAGCTAATTGAATCAAATGAAAGTCAAACACATTCAAATAAAGCTATTTGAATCAAATGAAAGTCAAATACATTCTACAAAGCTAATTGAATAAAATGAAATTCAAACACATTCAAACAGAGCTATTTGAATCAAATGAGAGTCAAATAAATTCAAACAAAGCTAATTAAATCAAATAAAAGTAAAATACATTTTACAAAGATAATTGAATCAAATGAAAGTCAAACACATTCAAACAAAGCCTTTTAAATCAAATGAAAGTCAAACACATTCAAAAAAAGCTTTTTAATTTAAATGAAAGTCAAACACATTCAAACAAAGCTATATAAATCAAATGAAAGTGAAATGCATTCTACAAAGCAAATTGAATTAAATGAAATTCAAACACATTCAAACAAAGCTATTTGAATCAAATGACAGTCAAATACATTCTACAAAGCTAATTGAATCAATTGAAAGTCAAACACATTCAAACAAAGCTATTTGAATTAAATGAAAGTCAAATACATTCTACAAAGCTAATTGAATCAAATGAAAGTCAAACACATTCAAACAAAGCTATTTGAATCAATTGAAAGTCAAACACATTCAAACAAATCTATTTGAATTAAATGAAAGTCAAATACATTCTACAAAGCTAATTGAATCAAATGAAAGTCAAACACATTCAAACAAAGCTAATTGAATCAAATGAAAGTCAAACACATTCAAACAAAGTTATTTAAAGTAAATCAAAGTGAAATGCATTATACAAAGCTAATTGAATCAAATGAAAGTCAAACACATTCAAACAAAGCTATTTGAAGAAAATGAAAGTCAAATACATTCTACAAAGCAAATTGAAACAAATGAAAGTCAAACACAGTCAAACAAAGTTATTTGACTCAAATGAAAGTCAAATACATTCTACAAACCTAATTGAATCAAATGAAAGTCAAACACATTCAAACAAAGCTATTAGAATCAAATGAAAGTCTAATACATTCTACAAAGCTAATTGAATCAAATGAAAGTCAAACACTTTCAAACAAAGCTATTTGAATCAATTGAAAGTCAAATACATTCTACAAAGCTGATGGAATCAAATGTAAGTCGAACACATTCAAACGAAGGTATTTGAATCAATTGAAAGTCAAATACGTTCTACAAAGCTAATTGAATCAAATAAAAATGAAACACATTTAAACAAAGCTATTTGAATTAAATGAGAGTCAAATACATTCAAAAAAAGCTAATTAAATCAAATAAAAGTCAAATACATTCTACAAAGCTAAATGAATCAAATGAAAGTCAAATACATTCTACAAAGCTAATTGAATAAAATGAAAGTCAAACACATTCAAACAAAGCTAATTGAATCAAAAGAAAGTCAAATACATTCAACAAAGCTAATTGAATCAAATGAAAGTCAAACACATTCAAACAAAGCTAATTGAATCAAATGAAAGTCAAGCACATTCAAACCAAGCTATTAGAATCAAATGAGAGTCAAATACATTCAAACAAAGCTAATTAAATCAAATAAAAGTCTAATACATTCTACAAAGCTAATTGAATTAAATTAAAGTCAAACACATTCAAACAAAGCTAATTGAATCAAATGAAAGTCAAACACATTCAAACAAAGATTTCGAATCAAATGAAAGTCAAATACATTCTACAAAGCTAATTGAATAAAATGAAAGTCAAACACATTCAAATAAAGCTATTTGAATCAAATGAAAGTCAAATACATTCTACAAAGCTAATTGAATCAAATGAAATTCAAACACATTCAAACAAAGCTATTTGAATCAAATGAGAGTCAAATAAATTCAAACAAAGCTAATTAAATCTAATAAAAGTAAAATACATTTTACAAAGCTAATTGAATCAAATGAAAGTCAAACACATTCAAACGAAGCCTTTTAAATCAAATGAAAGTCAAACACATTCAAAAAAAGCTTTTTAATTTAAATGAAAGTCAAACACATTCAAACAAAGCTATATAAATCAAATGAAAGTGAAATGCATTCTACAAAGCAAATTGAATTAAATGAAATTCAAACACATTCAAACAAAGCTATTTGAATCAAATGACAGTCAAATACATTCTACAAAGCTAATTGAATCAATTGAAAGTCAAACACATTCAAACAAAGCTATTTGAATTAAATGAAAGTCAAATAAATTCTACAAAGTTAATTGAATCAAATGAAAGTACATCACATTCAAACAAAGCTAATTGAATCAATTGAAAGTCAAACACATTCAAACAAATCTATTTGAATTAAATGAAAGTCAAATACATTCTACAAAGCTAATTGAATCAAATGAAAGTTAAACACATTCAAACAAAGCTAATTGACTCAAATGAAAGTCAAACACATTCAAACAAATCTATTTAAATTAAATGAATGTCAAATACATTCTACAAAGCTATATGAATCAAATGAAAGTCAAACACATTCAAACAAAGCTAATTGAAGAAAATGAAAAGTCAAATACATTCTACAAAGCAAATTGAAACAAATGAAAATCAAACACAGTCAAACAAAGTCATTTGAGTCAAATGAAAGTCAATACATTCTACAAAGCTAATTGAATCAAAATTAAAAGTCAAACACAATTCAAACAAAGCTATTTGAAGAAAATGAAAGTCAAATACATTCTACAAAGCAAATTGAAACAAATGAAAGTCTAACACATTCAAACAAAGCTATTAGAATCAATTGAAAGTCAAATACATTCTACAAAGCTGATGGAATCAAATGAAAGTCAAACACATTCAAACAAAGCTATTTGAATCAAATGAAAGTCAAATACGTTCTACAAAGCTAATTGTATCAAATGAAAGTCAAACGCAATCAAATAAAGCTATTTGAGTCAAATGAAAGTCAAACACATTCAAACAAAGTTGTTTAAATTAAATGAAAGTGAATGTATTCTACAAAGCTTATATTGAATCAAATGAAAGTAATAATAAAACGCAAATAATTTTAAACAAAGCTATTTGAATTAAATGAAAGTCAAATACATTCAAAAAAGCTAATTAAATCAAATAAAAGTCAAATCATTTCAAACAAAGATAAATGGAAATCACAGCATGACAGTCAAACACATTCAAACAAAGCTATTTAATCAAAAGAAATTCAAATACATTCTACAAACTAATTGAATCAAATGAAAGTCAAACACATTCAAACAAAGCTATTTGAATCAAAAGAAAGTCAACACATTCAAACAAAGCTATTTGAATCAAATGAGAGCAAATACATTCAAACAAAGCTAATTAAATCAAATAAAATTCTAATACATTCTACAAAGCTAATTGAATTAAATTAAAGTCTAACACATTCAAACAAGCTAATTGAATCAAATGAAAGTCAAACACATTCAAACAAAGATTTCGAATCAAATGAAAGTCAAATACATTCTACAAAGCTAATTGAATCAAATGAAAGTCAAACACATTCAAATAAAGCTATTTGAATCAAATTAAAGTCAAATACATTCTAAAAAGCTAATTGAATCAAATGAAAGTCAAACACATTCAAACAAAGCTATTTGAATCAAATGAAAGTCAAATTACATTCAACAAAGCTAATTGAATCAAATGAAAGTCAAAACACATTCAAACAAAGCTAATTGAATCAGATTAAAGTCAAAGCACATTCAAACAAAGCTATTTTAATCAAATCAAAGTCAAATACATTCTACAAAGCTAATTTGAATCAAATGAAAGTCAAACACATTCAAACAAAGATATTTGAATAAAATGAAAGTCAAACACATTCAAACAAAGCTATTTTGAATCAAAATGAGAGTCAAATACATTCAAACAAAGCTAATTAAATCAAATAAAAGTCTAATACATTCTACAAAGCTAATTGAATTAAATTAAAGTCAAACACATTTAAACAAAGCTAATTGAATCAAATGAAAGTCAAACACATTCATACAAAGATTTCGAATCAAATGAAAGTCAAATACATTCTACAAAGCTAATTGAATCAAATGAAAGTCAAACACATTCAACAAAGCTAATTGAATCAAATGAAAGTCAAACACATTCAAACAAAGATTTCAAATCAAATGAAAGTCAAATACATTCTACAAAGCTAATTGAATCAAATGAAAGTCAAACACATTCAAAAAAAGCTATTTGAATCAAATGAAAGTCAAATACATTCTACAAAGCTAATTGAATCAAATGAAATTCAAACACATTCAAACAAAGCTATTTGAATCAAATGAGAGTAAAATAAATTCAAACAAAGCTAATTAAATCAAATAAAAGTAAAATACATTTTACAAAGCTAATTAAATCAAATGAAAGTCAAATACATTCTACAAAGCTGATGGAATCAAATGAAAGTCAAACACATTCAAACAAAGCTATTTGAATCAAATGAAAGTCAAATACCTTCTACAAAGCTAATTGAATCAAATAAAAGTGAAACACATTCAAACAAAGCTACTTGAATCAAATGAGAGTCAAATACATTCAAACAAAGCTAATTAAATCAAATAAAAGTCAAATATATTCTACAAAGCTAATTGAATCAAATGAAAGTCAAATACATTCTACAAAGATAATTGAATCAAATGAAAGTCAAACACATTCAAACAAAGCTAATTGAATCAAATGAAAGTCAAATACATTCAACAAAGGTAATTGAATCAAATGAAAGTCAAACACATTCAAACAAAGCTAATTGAATCAAATGAAAGTCAAGCACATTCAAACAAAGCTATTTGATTCAAATGAGAGTCAAATACATTCAAACAAAGCTAATTAAATCAAATAAAAGTCTAATACATTCTACAAACCTAATTGAATTAAATTAAAGTCAAACACATTTAAACAAAGCTAATTGAATCAAATGAAAGTCAAACACATTCAAACAAAGATTTCGAATCAAATGAAAGTCAAATACATTCTACAAAGCTAATTGAATCAAATGAAAGTCAAACACATTCAAATAAAGCTATTTGAATCAAATGAAAGTCAAATACATTCTACAAAGCTAATTGAATCAAATGAAATTCAAACACATTCAAACAAAGCTATTTGAATCAAATGAGAGTCAAATAAATTCAAACAAAGCTAATTAAATCAAATAAAAGTAAAATACATTTTACAAAGCTAATTGAATCAAATGAAAGTCTAACACATTCAAACAAAGCCTTTTAAATCAAATGAAAGTTAAACACATTCAAAAAAAGCTTTTTAATTTAAATGAAAGTCAAACACATTCAAACAAAGCCTTTTAAATCAAATGAAAGTTAAACACATTCAAAAAAAGCTTTTTAATTTAAATGAAAGTCAAACACATTCATACAAAGCTATATAAATCAAATGAAATTGAAATGCATTCTACAAAGCAAATTTAATTAAATGAAATTCAAACACATTCAAACAAAGCTATTTGAATCAAATGACAGTCAAATACATTCTACAAAGCTAATTGAATCAATTGAAAGTCAAACACATTCAAACAAAGCTATTTGAATCAAATGAAAGTCAAATACGTTCTACAAAGCTAATTGAATCAAATAAAAGTGAAACACATTCAAACAAAGCTATTTGAATCAAATGAAAGTCAAATACATTCTACAAAGCTAATTAAATCAAATAAAAGTCAAATACATTCTACAAAGCTATTTGAATCAAATGAAAGTCAAATACATTCTGCAAAGCTAATTGAATCAAATAAAAGTCAAACACATTCAAACAAAGCTAATTGAATCAAATGAAAGTCAAATACATTCAACAAAGCTAATTGAATCAAATGAAAGTCAAACACATTTAAACAAAGCTAATTGAATCAAATGAAAGTCAAGCACATTCAAACAAAGCTATTCGAATCAAATGAGAGTCAAATACATTCAACCAAAGCTAATTAAATCAAATAAAAGTCTAATACATTCTACAAAGCTAATTGAATTAAATTAAAGTCAAACACATTCAAACAAAGCTAATTGAATCAAATGAAAGTCAAACACATTCAAACAAAGCTAATTGAATCAAATGAAAGTCAAACACATTCAAAATAAGCTATTTTAATTAAATGAATGTCAAATACATTCTACAAAGCTAATTGAATCAAATGAAAGTCAAACACATTCAAACAAATCTATTTGAAGAAAATGAAAAATCAAATACGTTCTACAAAGCTAATTGAATCAAATAAAAGTGAAACACGTTCAAACAAAGCTATTTGAATCAAATGAGAGTCAAATACATTCAAACAAAGCTAATTAAATCAAATAAAAGTCAAATACATTCTACAAAGCTAATTGAATCGAATGAAATTCAAATACATTCTACAAAGCTAATTGAATCAAATAAAAGTCAAACACATTCAAACAAAGCTAATTGAATCAAATGAAAGTCAAATACATTCAACAAAGCTAATTGAATCAAATGAAAGTCAAACACATTCAAACAAAGCTAATTGAATCAAATGAAAGTCAAGCACATTCAAACAAAGCTATTCGAATCAAATGAGAGTCAAATACATTCAAACAAAGCTAATTAAATCAAATAAAAGTCTAATACATTCTACAAAGCTAATTGAATTAAATTAAATTCAAACACATTCAAACAAAGCTAATTGAATCAAATGAAAGTCAAACACATACAAACAAAGATTTCGAATCAAATGAAAGTCAAATACATTCTACAAAGCTAATTGAATTAAATGAAAGTCAAACACATTCAAATAAAGCTATTTGAATCAAATGAAAGTCAAATACATTCTGCAAAGCTAATTGAAACAAATGAAATTCAAACACATTCAAACAAAGCTATTTGAATCAAATGAGAGTCAAATAAATTCAAACAAAGCTAATTAAATCAAATAAAAGTAAAATACATTTTACAAAGCTAATTGAATCAAATGAAAGTCAAACACATTCAAACAAAGCCTTTTAAATTAAATGAAAGTCAAACACATTCAAAAAAATCTTTTTAATTTAAATGAAGGTCAAACACATTCAAACAAAGCTATATAAATCAAATGAAAGTGAAATGCATTCTACAAAGCAAATTGAATTAAATGAAATTCAAACACATTCAAACAAAGCTATTTGAATCAAATGACAGTCAAATACATTCTACAAAGCTAATTGAATCAATTGAAAGTCAAACACATTCAAACAAAGCTATTTGAATCAAATGAAAGTCAAATACATTCTACAAAGCTAATTGAATCAAATGAAAGTCAAACACATTCAAACAAAGCTATTTGAATCAATTGAAAGTCAAATACATTCTACAAAGCTGATGGAATCAAATGAAAGTCAAACACATTCAAACAAAGCTATTTGAATCAAATGTAAGTCAAATACTTTCTACAAAGCTAATTGAATCAAATAAAAGTGAAACACATTCAAACAAAGCTATTTGAATCAAATGAGAGTCAAATACATTCAAAAAAAGCTAATTAAATCAAATAAAAGTCAAATACATTCTACAAAGCTAAATGAATCAAATGAAAGTCAAATACATTCTACAAAGCTAATTGAATCAAATGATAGTCAAACACATTCAAACAAAGCTAATTGAATCAAAAGAAAGTCAAATACATTCAACAAAGCTAATTGAATCAAATGAAAGTCAAGCACATTCTACAAAGCAAATTTAAACAAATGAAAGTCAAACACATTCAAACCAAGCTATTAGAATCAATTGAAAGTCAAATACATTCTACAAAGCTGATGGAATCAAATGAAAGTCAAACACATTCAAACAAAGCTATTTGAATCAAATGAAAGTCAAATACGTTCTACAAAGCTAATTGTATCAAATGAAAGTCAAACACAATCAAATAAAGCTATTTGAGTCAAAGGAAAGTCAAACACATTCAAACAAAGTTGTTTAAATTAAAAGAAAGTGAAATGTATTCTACAAAGCTAATTGAATCAAATGAAAGTTAAACGCATTTAAACAAAGCTATTTGAATTAAATGAAAGTCAAATACATTCAACAAAGCTAATTGAATCAAATGAAAGTCAAACACATTCAAACAAAGCTAATTGAATCAGATGACAGTCAAGCACATTCAAACAAAGCTATTTTAATCAAATGAAATTCAAATACATTCTACAAATCTAATTGAATCAAATGAAAGTCAAACACATTCAAACAAAGCTATTTGAATCAAATGAAAGTCAAACACATTCAAACAAAGCTATTTGAATCAAATGAGAGTCAAATACATTCAAATAAAGCTAATTAATTCAAATAAAATTCTAATACATTCTACAACGCTAATTGAATTAAATTAAAGTCAAACACATTCAAACAAGGCTAATTGAATCAAATGAAAGTCAAATACATTCTACAAAGCTAATTGAATCAAATGAAAGTCAAACACATTCAAATAAAGCTATTTGAATCAAATGAAAGTCAAATACATTCTGCAAAGCTAATTGAATCAAATGAAATTCAAACACATTCAAACAAAGCTATTTGAATCAAATGAGAGTCAAATAAATTCAAACAAAGCTAATTAAATCAAATAAAAGTAAAATACATTTTACAAAGCTAATTGAATCAAATGAAAGTCAAACACATTCAAACAAAGCCTTTTAAATTAAATGAAAGTCAAACACATTCAAAAAAAGCTTTTTAATTTAAATGAAAGTCAAACACATTCAAACAAAGCTATATAAATCAAATGAAAGTGAAATGCATTCTACAAAGCAAATTGAATTAAATGAAATTCAAACACATTCAAACAAAGCTATTTGAATCAAATGACAGTCAAATACATTCTACAAAGCTAATTGAATCAATTGAAAGTCAAACACATTCAAACAAAGCTATTTGAATCAAATGAAATTCAAATACATTCTACAAAGCTAATTGAATCAAATGAAAGTCAAACACATTCAAACAAAGCTATTTGAATCAATTGAAAGTCAAATACATTCTACAAAGCTGATGGAATCAAATGAAAGTTAAACACATTCAAACAAAGCTATTTGAATCAAATGAAAGTCAAATACTTTCTACAAAGCTAATTGAATCAAATAAAAGTGAAACACATTCAAACAAAGCTATTTAAATCAAATGAGAGTAGAATACATTCAAAAAAAGCTAATTAAATCAAATAAAAGTCAAATACATTCTACAAAGCTAAATGAATCAAATGAAAGTCAAATACATTCTACAAAGCTAATTGAATCAAATGAAAGTCAAACACATTCAAACAAAGCTAATTGAATCAAAAGAAAGTCAAATACATTCAACAAAGCTAATTGAATCAAATGAAAGTCAAGCACATTCTACAAAGCAAATTTAAACAAATGAAAGTCAAACACATTCAAACAAAGCTATTAGAATCAATTGAAAGTCAAATACATTCTACAAAGCTGATGGAATCAAATGAAAGTCAAACACATTCAAACAAAGCTATTTGTATCGAATGAAAGTCAAATACGTTCTACAAAGCTAATTGTATCAAATGAAAGTCAAACGCAATCAAATAAAGCTATTTGAGTCAAATGAAAGTCAAACACATTCAAACAAAGTTGTTTAAATTAAAAGAAAGTGAAATGTATTCTACAAAGCTAATTGAATCAAATGAAAGTTAAACGCATTTAAACAAAGCTATTTGAATTAAATGAAAGTCAAATACATTCAACAAAGCTAATTGAATCAAATGAAAGTCAAACATATTCAAACAAAGCTAATTGAATCAGATGACAGTCAAGCACATTCAAACAAAGCTATTTTAATCAAATGAAATTCAAATACATTCTACAAATCTAATTGAATCAAATGAAAGTCAAACACATTCAAACAAAGCTATTTGAATCAAATGAAAGTCAAACACATTCAAACAAAGCTATTTGAATCAAATGAGAGTCAAATACATTCAAACAAAGCTAATTAATTCAAATAAAATTCTAATACATTCTACAACGCTAATTGAATTAAATTAAAGTCAAACACAGTCAAACAAGGCTAATTGAATCAAATGAAAGTCAAACACATTCAAACAAAGATTTCGAATCAAATGAAAGTCAAATACATTCTACAAAGCTAATTGAATCAAATGAAAGTCAAACACATTCAAATAAAGCTATTTGAATCAAATTAAAGTCAAATACATTCTAAAAAGCTAATTGAATCAAATGAAAGTCAAACACATTCAAACAAAGCTATTTGAATCAAATGAAAGTCAAATACATTCAACAAAGCTAATTGAATCAAATGAAAGTCAAACACATTCAAACAAAGCTAATTGAATCAGATAAAAGTCAAGCACATTCAAACAAAGCTATTTTAATCAAATCAAAGTCAAATACATTCTACAAAGCTAATTGAATCAAATGAAAGTCAAACACATTCAAACAAAGATATTTGAATAAAATGAAAGTCAAACACATTCAAACAAAGCTAATTGAATCAAATGAGAGTCAAATACATTCAAACAAAGCTAATTAAATCAAATAAAAGTCTAATACATTCTACAAAGCTAATTGAATTAAATTAAAGTCAAACACATTTAAACAAAGCTAATTGAATCAAATGAAAGTCAAACACATTCAAACAAAGATTTCGAATCAAATGAAAGTCAAATACATTCTACAAAGCTAATTGAATCAAATGAAAGTCAAACACATTCAAACAAAGCCTTTTAAATTAAATGAAAGTCAAACACATTCAAAAAAAGCTTTTTAATTTAAATGAAAGTCAAACACATTCAAACAAAGCTATATAAATCAAATGAAAGTGAAATGCATTCTACAAAGCAAATTGAATTAAATGAAATTCAAACACATTCAAACAAAGCTATTTGAATCAAATGACAGTCAAATACATTCTACAAAGCTAATTGAATCAATTGAAAGTCAAACACATTCAAACAAAGCTATTTGAATCAAATGAAAGTCAAATACATTCTACAAAGCTAATTGAATCAAATGAAAGTCAAACACATTCAAACAAAGCTATTTGAATCAATTGAAAGTCAAATACATTCTACAAAGCTGATGGAATCAAATGAAAGTCAAACACATTCAAACAAAGCTATTTGAATCAAATGAAAGTCAAATACTTTCTACAAAGCAAATTGAATCAAATAAAAGTGAAACACATTCAAACAAAGCTATTTAAATCAAATGAGAGTCAAATACATTCAAAAAAAGCTAATTAAATCAAATAAAAGTCAAATACATTCTACAAAGCTAAATGAATCAAATGAAAGTCAAATACATTCTACAAAGCTAATTGAATCAAATGAAAGTCAAACACATTCAAACAAAGCTAATTGAATCAAAAGAAAGCCAAATACATTCAACAAAGCTAATTGAATCAAATGAAAGTCAAGCACATTCTACAAAGCAAATTTAAACAAATGAAAGTCAAACACATTCAAACAAAGCTATTAGAATCAATTGAAAGTCAAATACATTTTACAAAGCTGATGGAATCAAATGAAAGTCAAACACATTCAAACAAAGCTATTTGAATCGAATGAAAGTCAAATACGTTCTACAAAGCTAATTGTATCAAATGAAAGTCAAACGCAATCAAATAAAGCTATTTGAGTCAAATGAAAGTCAAACACATTCAAACAAAGTTGTTTAAATTAAAAGAAAGTGAAATGTATTCTACAAAGCTAATTGAATCAAATGAAAGTTAAACGCATTTAAACAAAGCTATTTGAATTAAATGAAAGTCAAATACATTCAACAAAGCTAATTGAATCAAATGAAAGTCAAACATATTCAAACAAAGCTAATTGAATCAGATGACAGTCAAGCACATTCAAACAAAGCTATTTTAATCAAATGAAATTCAAATACATTCTACAAATCTAATTGAATCAAATGAAAGTCAAACACATTCAAACAAAGCTATTTGAATCAAATGAAAGTCAAACACATTCAAACAAAGCTATTTGAATCAAATGAGAGTCAAATACATTCAAACAAAGCTAATTAAATCAAATAAAATTCTAATACATTCTACAACGCTAATTGAATTAAATTAAAGTCAAACACATTCAAACAAGGCTAATTGAATCAAATGAAAGTCAAACACATTCAAACAAAGATTTCGAATCAAATGAAAGTCAAATACATTCTACAAAGCTAATTGAATCAAATGAAAGTCAAACACATTCAAATAAAGCTATTTGAATCAAATTAAAGTCAAATACATTCTAAAAAGCTAATTGAATCAAATGAAAGTCAAACACATTCAAACAAAGCTATTTGAATCAAATGAAAGTCAAATACATTCAACAAAGCTAATTGAATCAAATGAAAGTCAAACACATTCAAACAAAGCTAATTGAATCAGATAAAAGTCAAGCACATTCAAACAAAGCTATTTTAATCAAATCAAAGTCAAATACATTCTACAAAGCTAATTGAATCAAATGAAAGTCAAACACATTCAAACAAAGATATTTGAATAAAATGAAAGTCAAACACATTCAAACAAAGCTATTTGAATCAAATGAGAGTCAAATACATTCAAACAAAGCTAATTAAATCAAATAAAAGTCTAATACATTCTACAAAGCTAATTGAATTAAATTAAAGTCAAACACATTTAAACAAAGCTAATTGAATCAAATGAAAGTCAAACACATTCATACAAAGATTTCGAATCAAATGAAAGTCAAATACATTCTACAAAGCTAATTGAATCAAATGAAAGTCAAACACATTCAACCAAAGCTAATTCAATCAATTGAAAGTCAAACACATTCAAACAAAGATTTCAAATCAAATGAAAGTCAAATACATTCTACAAAGCTAATTGAATCAAATGAAAGTCAAACACATTCAAATAAAGCTATTTGAATCAAATGAAAGTCAAATACATTCTACAAAGCTAATTGAATCAAATGAAATTCAAACACATTCAAACAAAGCTATTTGAATCAAATGAGAGTAAAATAAATTCAAACAAAGCTAATTAAATCAAATAAAAGTAAAATACATTTTACAAAGCTAATTAAATCAAATGAAAGTCAAATACATTCTACAAAGCTGATGGAATCAAATGAAAGTCAAACACATTCAAACAAAGCTATTTGAATCAAATGAAAGTCAAATACGTTCTACAAAGCTAATTGAATCAAATAAAAGTGAAACACATTCAAACAAAGCTACTTGAATCAAATGAGAGTCAAATACATTCAAACAAAGCTAATTAAATCAAATAAAAGTCAAATATATTCTACAAAGCTAATTGAATCAAATGAAAGTCAAATACATTCTACAAAGATAATTGAATCAAATGAAAGTCAAACACATTCAAACAAAGCTAATTGAATCAAATGAAAGTCAAATACATTCAACAAAGGTAATTGAATCAAATGAAAGTCAAACACATTCAAACAAAGCTAATTGAATCAAATGAAAGTCAAGCACATTCAAACAAAGCTATTTGATTCAAATGAGAGTCAAATACATTCAAACAAAGCTAATTAAATCAAATGAAATTCAAACACATTCAAACAAAGCTAATTGAATCAAATGAGAGTCAAATAAATTCAAACAAAGCTAATTAAATCAAATAAAAGTAAAATACATTTTACAAAGCTAATTGAATCAAATGAAAGTCAAACACATTCTAACAAAGATTTCGAATCAAATGAAAGTCAAATACATTCTACAAAGCTAATTGAATCAAATGAAAGTCAAACACATTCAAATAAAGCTATTTGAATCAAATGAAAGTCAAATACATTCTACAAAGCTAATTGAATCAAATGAAATTCAAACACATTCAAACAAAGCTATTTGAATCAAATGAGAGTCAAATAAATTCAAACAAAGCTAATTAAATCAAATAAAAGTAAAATACATTTTACAAAGCTAATTGAATCAAATGAAAGTCTAACACATTCAAACAAAGCCTTTTAAATCAAATGAAAGTTAAACACATTCAAAAAAAGCTTTTTAATTTAAATGAAAGTCAAACACATTCAAACAAAGCCTTTTAAATCAAATGAAAGTTAAACACATTCAAAAAAAGCTTTTTAATTTAAATGAAAGTCAAACACATTCAAACAAAGCTATATAAATCAAATGAAATTGAAATGCATTATACAAAGCAAATTTAATTAAATGAAATTCAAACACATTTAAACAAAGCTATTTGAATCAAATGACAGTCAAATACATTCTACAAAGCTAATTGAATCAATTGAAAGTCAAACACATTCAAACAAAGCTATTTGAATCAAATGAAAGTCAAATACGTTCTACAAAGCTAATTGAATCAAATAAAAGTGAAACACATTCAAACAAAGCTATTTGAATCAAATGAAAGTCAAATACATTCTACAAAGCTAATTAAATCAAATAAAAGTCAAATACATTCTACAAAGCTATTTGAATCAAATGAAAGTCAAATACATTCTGCAAAGCTAATTGAATCAAATAAAAGTCAAACACATTCAAACAAAGCTAATTGAATCAAATGAAAGTCAAATACATTCAACAAAGCTAATTGAATCAAATGAAAGTCAAACACATTTAAACAAAGCTAATTGAATCAAATGAAAGTCAAGCACATTCAAACAAAGCTATTCGAATCAAATGAGAGTCAAATACATTCAACCAAAGCTAATTCAATCAAATAAAAGTCTAATACATTCTACAAAGCTAATTGAATTAAATTAAAGTCAAACACATTCAAACAAAGCTAATTGAATCAAATGAAAGTCAAACACATTCAAACAAAGCTAATTGAATCAAATGAAAGTCAAACACATTCAAAATAAGCTATTTTAATTAAATGAATGTCAAATACATTCTACAAAGCTAATTGAATCAAATGAAAGTCAAACACATTCAAACAAATCTATTTGAAGAAAATGAAAATCAAATACGTTCTACAAAGCTAATTGAATCAAATAAAAGTGAAACACGTTCAAACAAAGCTATTTGAATCAAATGAGAGTCAAATACATTCAAACAAAGCTAATTAAATCAAATAAAAGTCAAATACATTCTACAAAGCTAATTGAATCGAATGAAATTCAAATACATTCTACAAAGCTAATTGAATCAAATAAAAGTCAAACACATTCAAACAAAGCTAATTGAATCAAATGAAAGTCAAATACATTCAACAAAGCTAATTGAATCAAATGAAAGTCAAACACATTCAAACAAAGCTAATTGAATCAAATGAAAGTCAAGCACATTCAAACAAAGCTATTCGAATCAAATGAGAGTCAAATACATTCAAACAAAGCTAATTAAATCAAATAAAAGTCTAATACATTCTACAAAGCTAATTGAATTAAATTAAATTCAAACACATTCAAACAAAGCTAATTGAATCAAATGAAAGTCAAACACATAAAAAAACAAAGATTTCGAATCAAATGAAAGTCAAATACATTCTACAAAGCTAATTGAATTAAATGAAAGTCAAACACATTCAAATAAAGCTATTTGAATCAAATGAAAGTCAAATACATTCTGCAAAGCTAATTGAATCAAATGAAATTCAAACACATTCAAACAAAGCTATTTGAATCAAATGAGAGTCAAATAAATTCAAACAAAGCTAATTAAATCAAATAAAAGTAAAATACATTTTACAAAGCTAATTGAATCAAATGAAAGTCAAACACATTCAAACAAAGCCTTTTAAATTAAATGAAAGTCAAACACATTCAAAAAAATCTTTTTAATTTAAATGAAGGTCAAACACATTCAAACAAAGCTATATAAATCAAATGAAAGTGAAATGCATTCTACAAAGCAAATTGAATTAAATGAAATTCAAACACATTCAAACAAAGCTATTTGAATCAAATGACAGTCAAATACATTCTACAAAGCTAATTGAATCAATTGAAAGTCAAACACATTCAAACAAAGCTATTTGAATCAAATGAAAGTCAAATACATTCTACAAAGCTAATTGAATCAAATGAAAGTCAAACACATTCAAACAAAGCTATTTGAATCAATTGAAAGTCAAATACATTCTACAAAGCTGATGGAATCAAATGAAGGTCAAACACATTCAAACAAAGCTATTTGAATCAAATGAAAGTCAAATACTTTCTACAAAGCTAATTGAATCAAATAAAAGTGAAACACATTCAAACAAAGCTATTTGAATCAAATGAGAGTCAAATACATTCAAAAAAAGCTAATTAAATCAAATAAAAGTCAAATACATTCTACAAAGCTAAATGAATCAAATGAAAGTCAAATACATTCTACAAAGCTAATTGAATCAAATGACAGTCAAACACATTCAAACAAAGCTAATTGAATCAAAAGAAAGTCAAATACATTCAACAAAGCTAATTGAATCAAAAGAAAGTGAAGCACATTCTACAAAGCAAATTTAAACAAATGAAAGTCAAACACATTCAAACAAAGCTATTAGAATCAATTGAAAGTCAAATACATTCTACAAAGCTGATGGAATCAAATGAAATTCAAACACATTCAAACAAAGCTATTTGAATCAAATGACAGTCAAATACATTCTACAAAGCTAATTGAATCAATTGAAAGTCAAACACATTCAAACAAAACTATTTGAATCAAATGAAAGTCAAATACGTTCTACAAAGCTAATTGAATCAAATAAAAGTGAAACACATTCAAACAAAGCTATTTGAATCAAATGAGAGTCAAATACATTCAAACAAAGCTAATTAAATCAAATAAAAGTCAAATACATTCTACAATGCTAATTGAATAAAATGAAAGTCAAATACATTCTACAAAGCTAATTGAATCAAATAAAAGTCAAACACATTCAAACAAAGTAATTGAATCAAATGAAAGTCAAATACATTCAACAAAGCTAATTGAATCAAATGAAAGTCAAACACATTCAAACAAAGCTAATTGAATCAAATGAAAGTCAAGCACATTCAAACAAAGCTATTCGAATCAAATGAGAGTTAAATACATTCAAACAAAGCTAATTAAATCAAATAAAAGTCTAATACATTCTATAAAGCTAATTGAATTAAATTAAATTCAAACACATTCAAACAAAGCTAATTGAATCAAATGAAAGTCAAACACATACAAACAAAGATTTTGAATCAAATGAAAGTCAAATACATTCTACAAAGCTAATTGAATTAAATGAAAGTCAAACACATTCAAATTAAGCTATTTGAATCAAATGAAAGTCAAATACATTCTGCAAAGCTAATTGAATCAAATGAAATTCAAACACATTCAAACAAAGCTATTTGAATCAAATGAGAGTCAAATAAATTCAAACAAAGCTAATTAAATCAAATAAAAGTAAAATACATTTTACAAAGCTAATTGAATCAAATGAAAGTCAAACACATTCAAACAAAGCCTTTTAAATTAAATGAAAGTCAAACACATTCAAAAAAATCTTTTTAATTTAAATGAAGGTCAAACACATTCAAACAAAGCTATATAAATCAAATGAAAGTGAAATGCATTCTACAAAGCAAATTGAATTAAATGAAATTCAAACACATTCAAACAAAGCTATTTGAATTAAATGACAGTCAAATACATTCTACAAAGCTAATTGAATCAATTGAAAGTCAAACACATTCAAATAAAGCTATTTGAATCAAATGAAAGTCAAATACATTCTACAAAGCTAATTGAATCAAATGAAATTCAAACACATTCAAACAAAGCTATTTGAATCAAATGAGAGTCAAATAAATTCAAACAAAGCTAATTAAATCAAATAAAAGTAAAATACATTTTACAAAGCTAATTGAATCAAATGAAAGTCTAACACATTCAAACAAAGCCTTTTAAATCAAATGAAAGTTAAACACATTCAAAAAAAGCTTTTTAATTTAAATGAAAGTCAAACACATTCAAACAAAGCCTTTTAAATCAAATGAAAGTTAAACACATTCAAAAAAAAGCTTTTTAATTTATATGAAAGTCAAACACATTCAAACAAAGCTATATAAATCAAATGAAATTGAAATGCATTATACAAAGCAAATTTAATTAAATGAAATTCAAACACATTCAAACAAAGCTATTTGAATCAAATGACAGTCAAATACATTCTACAAAGCTAATTGAATCAATTGAAAGTCAAACACATTCAAACAAAGCTATTTGAATCAAATGAAAGTCAAATACGTTCTACAAAGCTAATTGAATCAAATAAAAGTGAAACACATTCAAACAAAGCTATTTGAATCAAATGAAAGTCAAATACATTCTACAAAGCTAATTAAATCAAATAAAAGTCAAATACATTCTACAAAGCTATTTGAATCAAATGAAAGTCAAATACATTCTGCAAAGCTAATTGAATCAAATAAAAGTCAAACACATTCAAACAAAGCTAATTGAATCAAATGAAAGTCAAATACATTCAACAAAGCTAATTGAATCAAATGAAAGTCAAACACATTTAAACAAAGCTAATTGAATCAAATGAAAGTCAAGCACATTCAAACAAAGCTATTCGAATCAAATGAGAGTCAAATACATTCAACCAAAGCTAATTCAATCAAATAAAAGTCTAATACATTCTACAAAGCTAATTGAATTAAATTAAAGTCAAACACATTCAAACAAAGCTAATTGAATCAAATGAAAGTCAAACACATTCAAACAAAGCTAATTGAATCAAATGAAAGTCAAACACATTCAAAATAAGCTATTTTAATTAAATGAATGTCAAATACATTCTACAAAGCTAATTGAATCAAATGAAAGTCAAACACATTCAAACAAATCTATTTGAAGAAAATGAAAATCAAATACGTTCTACAAAGCTAATTGAATCAAATAAAAGTGAAACACGTTCAAACAAAGCTATTTGAATCAAATGAGAGTCAAATACATTCAAACAAAGCTAATTAAATCAAATAAAAGTCAAATACATTCTACAAAGCTAATTGAATCGAATGAAATTCAAATACATTCTACAAAGCTAATTGAATCAAATAAAAGTCAAACACATTCAAACAAAGCTAATTGAATCAAATGAAAGTCAAATACATTCAACAAAGCTAATTGAATCAAATGAAAGTCAAACACATTCAAACAAAGCTAATTGAATCAAATGAAAGTCAAGCACATTCAAACAAAGCTATTCGAATCAAATGAGAGTCAAATACATTCAAACAAAGCTAATTAAATCAAATAAAAGTCTAATACATTCTACAAAGCTAATTGAATTAAATTAAATTCAAACACATTCAAACAAAGCTAATTGAATCAAATGAAAGTCAAACACATACAAACAAAGATTTCGAATCAAAATGAAAGTCAAATACATTCTACAAAGCTAATTGAATTAAATGAAAGTCAAACACATTCAAATAAAGCTATTTGAATCAAATGAAAGTCAAATACATTCTGCAAAGCTAATTGAATCAAATGAAATTCAAACACATTCAAACAAAGCTATTTGAATCAAATGAGAGTCAAATAAATTCAAACAAAGCTAATTAAATCAAATAAAAGTAAAATACATTTTACAAAGCTAATTGAATCAAATGAAAGTCAAACACATTCAAACAAAGCCTTTTAAATTAAATGAAAGTCAAACACATTCAAAAAAAATCTTTTTAATTTAAATGAAGGTCAAACACATTCAAACAAAGCTATATAAATCAAATGAAAGTGAAATGCATTCTACAAAGCAAATTGAATTAAATGAAATTCAAACACATTCAAACAAAGCTATTTGAATCAAATGACAGTCAAATACATTCTACAAAGCTAATTGAATCAATTGAAAGTCAAACACATTCAAACAAAGCTATTTGAATCAAATGAAAGTCAAATACATTCTACAAAGCTAATTGAATCAAATGAAAGTCAAACACATTCAAACAAAGCTATTTGAATCAATTGAAAGTCAAATACATTCTACAAAGCTGATGGAATCAAATGAAGGTCAAACACATTCAAACAAAGCTATTTGAATCAAATGAAAGTCAAATACTTTCTACAAAGCTAATTGAATCAAATAAAAGTGAAACACATTCAAACAAAGCTATTTGAATCAAATGAGAGTCAAATACATTCAAAAAAAGCTAATTAAATCAAATAAAAGTCAAATACATTCTACAAAGCTAAATGAATCAAATGAAAGTCAAATACATTCTACAAAGCTAATTGAATCAAATGACAGTCAAACACATTCAAACAAAGCTAATTGAATCAAAAGAAAGTCAAATACATTCAACAAAGCTAATTGAATCAAAAGAAAGTGAAGCACATTCTACAAAGCAAATTTAAACAAATGAAAGTCAAACACATTCAAACAAAGCTATTAGAATCAATTGAAAGTCAAATACATTCTACAAAGCTGATGGAATCAAATGAAATTCAAACACATTCAAACAAAGCTATTTGAATCAAATGACAGTCAAATACATTCTACAAAGCTAATTGAATCAATTGAAAGTCAAACACATTCAAACAAAACTATTTGAATCAAATGAAAGTCAAATACGTTCTACAAAGCTAATTGAATCAAATAAAAGTGAAACACATTCAAACAAAGCTATTTGAATCAAATGAGAGTCAAATACATTCAAACAAAGCTAATTAAATCAAATAAAAGTCAAATACATTCTACAATGCTAATTGAATAAAATGAAAGTCAAATACATTCTACAAAGCTAATTGAATCAAATAAAAGTCAAACACATTCAAACAAAGTAATTGAATCAAATGAAAGTCAAATACATTCAACAAAGCTAATTGAATCAAATGAAAGTCAAACACATTCAAACAAAGCTAATTGAATCAAATGAAAGTCAAGCACATTCAAACAAAGCTATTCGAATCAAATGAGAGTTAAATACATTCAAACAAAGCTAATTAAATCAAATAAAAGTCTAATACATTCTATAAAGCTAATTGAATTAAATTAAATTCAAACACATTCAAACAAAGCTAATTGAATCAAATGAAAGTCAAACACATACAAACAAAGATTTTGAATCAAATGAAAGTCAAATACATTCTACAAAGCTAATTGAATTAAATGAAAGTCAAACACATTCAAATTAAGCTATTTGAATCAAATGAAAGTCAAATACATTCTGCAAAGCTAATTGAATCAAATGAAATTCAAACACATTCAAACAAAGCTATTTGAATCAAATGAGAGTCAAATAAATTCAAACAAAGCTAATTAAATCAAATAAAAGTAAAATACATTTTACAAAGCTAATTGAATCAAATGAAAGTCAAACACATTCAAACAAAGCCTTTTAAATTAAATGAAAGTCAAACACATTCAAAAAAATCTTTTTAATTTAAATGAAGGTCAAACACATTCAAACAAAGCTATATAAATCAAATGAAAGTGAAATGCATTCTACAAAGCAAATTGAATTAAATGAAATTCAAACACATTCAAACAAAGCTATTTGAATTAAATGACAGTCAAATACATTCTACAAAGCTAATTGAATCAATTGAAAGTCAAACACATTCAAACAAAGCTATTTGAATCAAATGAAAGTCAAACACATTCAAACAAATCTATTTAAATTAAATGAATGTCAAATACATTCTACAAAGCTAATTGAATCAAATGAAAGTCAAACACATTCAAACAAAGCTATTTGAATCAATTGAAAGTCAAATACATTCTACAAAGCTGATGGAATCAAATGAAAGTCAAACACATTCAAACAAAGCTATTTGAATCAAATGAAAGTCAAATACTTTCTACAAAGCTAATTGAATCAAATAAAAGTGAAACACATTCAAACAAAGCTATTTGAATCAAATGAGAGTCAAATACATTCAAAAAAAGCTAATTAAATCAAATAAAAGTCAAATACATTCTACAAAGCTAAATGAATCAAATGAAAGTCAAATACATTCTACAAAGCTAATTGAATCAAATGACAGTCAAACACATTCAAACAAAGCTAATTGAATCAAAAGAAAGTCAAATACATTCAACAAAGCTAATTGAATCAAAAGAAAGTGAAGCCCATTCTACAAAGCAAATTTAAACAAATGAAAGTCAAACACATTCAAACAAAGCTATTAGAATCAATTGAAAGTCAAATACATTCTACAAAGCTGATGGAATCAAATGAAATTCAAACACATTCAAACAAAGCTATTTGAATCAAATGACAGTCAAATACATTCTACAAAGCTAATTGAATCAATTGAAAGTCAAACACATTCAAACAAAGCTATTTGAATCAAATGAAAGTCAAATACGTTCTACAAAGCTAATTGAATCAAATAAAAGTGAAACACATTCAAACAAAGCTATTTGAATCAAATGAGAGTCAAATACATTCAAACAAAGCTAATTAAATCAAATAAAAGTCAAATACATTCTACAATGCAAATTGAATAAAATGAAAGTCAAATACATTCTACAAAGCTAATTGAATCAAATAAAAGTCAAACACATTCAAACAAAGCTATTCGAATCAAATGAGAGTCAAATACATTCAAACAAAGCTAATTAAATCAAATAAAAGTCTAATACATTCTACAAAGCTAATTGAATTAAATTAAAGTCAAACACATTCAAACAAAGCTCATTGAATCAAATGAAAGTCAAACACATTCAACCAAAGCTAATTGAATCAAATGAAAGTCAAACACATTCAAAATAAGCTATTTTAATTAAATGAATGTCAAATACATTCTACAAAGCTAATTGAATCAAATGAAAGTCAAACACATTCAAACAAATCTATTTAAAGAAAATGAAAGTCAAATACGTTCTACAAAGCTAATTGAATCAAATAAAAGTGAAACACATTTAAACAAAGCTATTTGAATCAAATGAGAGTCAAATACATTCAAACAAAGCTAATTAAATCAAATAAAAGTCAAATACATTCTACAAAGCTAATTGAATTAAATGAAAGTCAAATACATTCTACAAAGCTAATTGAATCAAATAAAAGTCAAACACTTTCAAACAAAGCTAATTGAATCAAATGAAAGTCAAATACATTCAACAAAGCTAATTGAATTAAGTGAAAGTCAAACACATTCAAACAAAGCTAATTGAATCAAATGAAAGTCAAGCACATTCAAACAAAGCTATCCGAATCAAATGAGAGTCAAATACATTCAAACAAAGCTAATTAAATCAAATAAAAGTCTAATACATTCTACAAAGCTAATTGAATTAAATTAAAGTCAAAAACATTCAAACAAAGCTAATTGAATCAAATGAAAGTCAAACACATACAAACAAAGATTTCGAATCAAATGAAAGTCAAATACATTCTACAAAGCTAATTGAATCAAATGAAAGTCAAACACATTCAAATAAAGCTATTTGAATCAAATGAAAGTCAAATACATTCTGCAAAGCTAATTGAATCAAATGAAATTCAAACACATTCAAACAAAGCTATTTGAATCAAATGAGAGTCAAATAAATTCAAACAAAGCTAATTAAATCAAATAAAAGTAAAATACATTTTACAAAGCTAATTGAATCAAATGAAAGTCAAACACATTCAAACAAAGTCTTTTAAATTAAATGAAAGTCAAACACATTCAAAAAAAGCTTTTTAATTTAAATGAAAGTCAAACACATTCAAACAAAGCTATATAAATCAAATGAAAGTGAAATGCATTCTACAAAGCAAATTGAATTGAATGAAATTCAAACACATTCAAACAAAGCTATTTGAATCAAATGACAGTCAAATACATTCTACAAAGCTAATTGAATCAATTGAAAGTCAAACACATTCAAACAAAGCTATTTGAATCAAATGAAAGTCAAATACATTCTACAAAGCTAATTGAATCAAATGAAAGTCAAACACATTCAAACAAAGCTATTTGAATCAATTGAAAGTCAAATACATTCTACAAAGCTGATGGAATCAAATGAAAGTCAAACACATTCAAACAAAGCTATTTGAATCAAATGTAAGTCAAATACTTTCTACAAAGCTAATTGAATCAAATAAAAGTGAAACACATTCAAACAAAGCTATTTGAATCAAATGAGAGTGAAATACATTCAAAAAAAGCTAATTAAATCAAATAAAAGTCAAATACATTCTACAAAGCTAAATGAATCAAATGAAAGTCAAATACATTCTACAAAGCTAATTGAATCAAATGATAGTCAAACACATTCAAACAAAGCTAATTGAATCAAAAGAAAGTCAAATACATTCAACAAAGCTAATTGAATCAAATGAAAGTCAAGCACATTCTACAAAGCAAATTTAAACAAATGAAAGTCAAACACATTCAAACCAAGCTATTAGAATCAATTGAAAGTCAAATACATTCTACAAAGCTTATGGAATCAAATGAAAGTCAAACACATTCAAACAAAGCTATTTGAATCAAATGAAAGTCAAATACGTTCTACAAAGCTAATTGTATCAAATGAAAGTCAAACACAATCAAATAAAGCTATTTGAGTCAAATGAAAGTCAAACACATTCAAACAAAGTTGTTTAAATTAAAAGAAAGTGAAATGTATTCTACAAAGCTAATTGAATCAAATGAAAGTTAAACGCATTTAAACAAAGCTATTTGAATTAAATGAAAGTCAAATACATTCAACAAAGCTAATTGAATCAAATGAAAGTCAAACACATTCAAACAAAGCTAATTGAATCAGATGACAGTCAAGCACATTCAAACAAAGCTATTTTAATCAAATGAAATTCAAATACATTCTACAAATCTAATTGAATCAAATGAAGGTCAAACACATTCAAACAAAGCTATTTGAATCAAATGAAAGTCAAACACATTCAAACAAAGCTATTTGAATCAAATGAGAGTCAAATACATTCAAACAAAGCTAATTAATTCAAATAAAATTCTAATACATTCTACAACGCTAATTGAATTAAATTAAAGTCAAACACATTCAAACAAGGCTAATTGAATCAAATGAAAGTCAAATACATTCTACAAAGCTAATTGAATCAAATGAAAGTCAAACACATTCAAATAAAGCTATTTGAATCAAATGAAAGTCAAATACATTCTGCAAAGCTAATTGAATCAAATGAAATTCAAACACATTCAAACAAAGCTATTTGAATCAAATGAGAGTCAAATAAATTCAAACAAAGCTAATTAAATCAAATAAAAGTAAAATACATTTTACAAAGCTAATTGAATCAAATGAAAGTCAAACACATTCAAACAAAGCCTTTTAAATTAAATGAAAGTCAAACACATTCAAAAAAAGCTTTTTAATTTAAATGAAAGTCAAACACATTCAAACAAAGCTATATAAATGAAATGAAAGTGAAATGCATTCTACAAAGCAAATTGAATTAAATGAAATTCAAACACATTCAAACAAAGCTATTTGAATCAAATGACAGTCAAATACATTCTACAAAGCTAATTGAATCAATTGAAAGTCAAACACATTCAAACAAAGCTATTTGAATCAAATGAAATTCAAATACATTCTACAAAGCTAATTGAATCAAATGAAAGTCAAACACATTCAAACAAAGCTATTTGAATCAATTGAAAGTCAAATACATTCTACAAAGCTGATGGAATCAAATGAAAGTTAAACACATTCAAACAAAGCTATTTGAATCAAATGAAAGTCAAATACTTTCTACAAAGCTAATTGAATCAAATAAAAGTGAAACACATTCAAACAAAGCTATTTAAATCAAATGAGAGTAGAATACATTCAAAAAAAGCTAATTAAATCAAATAAAAGTCAAATACATTCTACAAAGCTAAATGAATCAAATGAAAGTCAAATACATTCTACAAAGCTAATTGAATCAAATGAAAGTCAAACACATTCAAACAAAGCTAATTGAATCAAAAGAAAGTCAAATACATTCAACAAAGCTAATTGAATCAAATGAAAGTCAAGCACATTCTACAAAGCAAATTTAAACAAATGAAAGTCAAACACATTCAAACAAAGCTATTAGAATCAATTGAAAGTCAAATACATTCTACAAAGCTGATGGAATCAAATGAAAGTCAAACACATTCAAACAAAGCTATTTGTACCGAATGAAAGTCAAATACGTTCTACAAAGCTAATTGTATCAAATGAAAGTCAAACGCAATCAAATAAAGCTATTTGAGTCAAATGAAAGTCAAACACATTCAAACAAAGTTGTTTAAATTAAAAGAAAGTGAAATGTATTCTACAAAGCTAATTGAATCAAATGAAAGTTAAACGCATTTAAACAAAGCTATTTGAATTAAATGAAAGTCAAATACATTCAACAAAGCTAATTGAATCAAATGAAAGTCAAACATATTCAAAAAAAGCTAATTGAATCAGATGACAGTCAAGCACATTCAAACAAAGCTATTTTAATTAAATGAAATTCAAATACATTCTACAAATCTAATTGAATCAAATGAAAGTCAAACACATTCAAACAAAGCTATTTGAATCAAATGAAAGTCAAACACATTCAAACAAAGCTATTTGAATCAAATGAGAGTCAAATACATTCAAACAAAGCTAATTAATTCAAATAAAATTCTAATACATTCTACAACGCTAATTGAATTAAATTAAAGTCAAACACATTCAAACAAGGCTAATTGAATCAAATGAAAGTCAAACACATTCAAACAAAGATTTCGAATCAAATGAAAGTCAAATACATTCTACAAAGCTAATTGAATCAAATGAAAGTCAAACACATTCAAATAAAGCTATTTGAATCAAATTAAAGTCAAATACATTCTAAAAAGCTAATTGAATCAAATGAAAGTCAAACACATTCAAACAAAGCTATTTGAATCAAATGAAAGTCAAATACATTCAACAAAGCTAATTGAATCAAATGAAAGTCAAACACATTCAAACAAAGCTAATTGAATCAGATAAAAGTCAAGCACATTCAAACAAAGCTATTTTAATCAAATCAAAGTCAAATACATTCTACAAAGCTAATTGAATCAAATGAAAGTCAAACACATTCAAACAAAGATATTTGAATAAAATGAAAGTCAAACACATTCAAACAAAGCTAATTGAATCAAATGAGAGTCAAATACATTCAAACAAAGCTAATTAAATCAAATAAGAGTCTAATACATTCTACAAAGCTAATTGAATTAAATTAAAGTCAAACACATTTAAACAAAAGCTAATTGAATCAAATGAAAGTCAAAACACATTCAAACAAAGATTTCGAATCAAATGAAAGTCAAATACATTCTACAAAGCTAATTGAATCAAATGAAAGTCAAACACATTCAAACAAAGCCTTTTAAATTAAATGAAAGTCAAACACATTCAAAAAAAGCTTTTTAATTTAAATGAAAGTCAACACACATTCAAACAAAGCTATATAAATCAAATGAAAGTGAAATGCATTCTACAAAGCAAATTGAATTAAATGAAATTCAAACACATTCAAACAAAGCTATTTGAATCAAATGACAGTCAAATACATTCTACAAAGCTAATTGAATCAATTGAAAGTCAAACACATTCAAACAAAGCTATTTGAATCAAATGAAAGTCAAATACATTCTACAAAGCTAATTGAATCAAATGAAAGTCAAACACATTCAAACAAAGCTATTTGAATCAATTGAAAGTCAAATACATTCTACAAAGCTGATGGAATCAAATGAAAGTCAAACACATTCAAACAAAGCTATTTGAATCAAATGAAAGTCAAATACTTTCTACAAAGCAAATTGAATCAAATAAAAGTGAAACACATTCAAACAAAGCTATTTAAATCAAATGAGAGTCAAATACATTCAAAAAAAAGCTAATTAAATCAAATAAAAAGTCAAATACATTCTACAAAGCTAAATGAATTAAATGAAAGTCAAATACATTCTACAAAGCTAATTGAATCAAATGAAAGTCAAACACATTCAAACAAAGCTAATTGAATCAAAAGAAAGCCAAATACATTCAACAAAGCTAATTGAATCAAATGAAAGTCAAGCACATTCTACAAAGCAAATTTAAACAAATGAAAGTCAAACACATTCAAACAAAGCTATTAGAATCAATTGAAAGTCAAATACATTTTACAAAGCTGATGGAATCAAATGAAAGTCAAACACATTCAAACAAAGCTATTTGAATCGAATGAAAGTCAAATACGTTCTACAAAGCTAATTGTATCAAATGAAAGTCAAACGCAATCAAATAAAGCTATTTGAGTCAAATGAAAGTCAAACACATTCAAACAAAGTTGTTTAAATTAAAAGAAAGTGAAATGTATTCTACAAAGCTAATTGAATCAAATGAAAGTTAAACGCATTTAAACAAAGCTATTTGAATTAAATGAAAGTCAAATACATTCAACAAAGCTAATTGAATCAAATGAAAGTCAAACATATTCAAACAAAGCTAATTGAATCAGATGACAGTCAAGCACATTCAAACAAAGCTATTTTAATCAAATGAAATTCAAATACATTCTACAAATCTAATTGAATCAAATGAAAGTCAAACACATTCAAACAAAGCTATTTGAATCAAATGAAAGTCAAACACATTCAAACAAAGCTATTTGAATCAAATGAGAGTCAAATACATTCAAACAAAGCTAATTAAATCAAATAAAAATTCTAATACATTCTACAACGCTAATTGAATTAAATTAAAGTCAAACACATTCAAACAAGGCTAATTGAATCAAATGAAAGTCAAACACATTCAAACAAAGATTTCGAATCAAATGAAAGTCAAATACATTCTACAAAGCTAATTGAATCAAATGAAAGTCAAACACATTCAAATAAAGCTATTTTGAATCAAATTAAAGTCAAATACATTCTAAAAAGCTAATTGAATCAAATGAAAGTCAAACACATTCAAACAAAGCTATTTGAATCAAATGAAAGTCAAATACATTCAACAAAGCTAATTGAATCAAATGAAAGTCAAAACACATTCAAACAAAGCTAATTGAATCAGATAAAAGTCAAGCACATTCAAACAAAGCTATTTTAATCAAATCAAAGTCAAATACATTCTACAAAGCTAATTGAATCAAATGAAAGTCAAACACATTCAAACAAAGATATTTGAATAAAATGAAAGTCAAACACATTCAAACAAAGCTATTTGAATCAAATGAGAGTCAAATACATTCAAACAAAGCTAATTAAATCAAATAAAAGTCTAATACATTCTACAAAGCTAATTGAATTAAATTAAAGTCAAACACATTTAAACAAAGCTAATTGAATCAAATGAAAGTCAAACACATTCATACAAAGATTTCGAATCAAATGAAAGTCAAATACATTCTACAAAGCTAATTGAATCAAATGAAAGTCAAACACATTCAACCAAAGCTAATTCAATCAAATTGAAAGTCAAACACATTCAAACAAAGATTTCAAATCAAATGAAAGTCAAATACATTCTACAAAGCTAATTGAATCAAATGAAAGTCAAACACATTCAAATAAAGCTATTTGAATCAAATGAAAGTCAAATACATTCTACAAAGCTAATTGAATCAAATGAAATTCAAACACATTCAAACAAAGCTATTTGAATCAAATGAGAGTAAAATAAATTCAAACAAAGCTAATTAAATCAAATAAAAGTAAAATACATTTTACAAAGCTAATTAAATCAAATGAAAGTCAAATACATTCTACAAAGCTGATGGAATCAAATGAAAGTCAAACACATTCAAACAAAGCTATTTGAATCAAATGAAAGTCAAATACGTTCTACAAAGCTAATTGAATCAAATAAAAGTGAAACACATTCAAACAAAGCTACTTGAATCAAATGAGAGTCAAATACATTCAAACAAAGCTAATTAAATCAAATAAAAGTCAAATATATTCTACAAAGCTAATTGAATCAAATGAAAGTCAAATACATTCTACAAAGATAATTGAATCAAATGAAAGTCAAACACATTCAAACAAAGCTAATTGAATCAAATGAAAGTCAAATACATTCAACAAAAGCATGTAATTGAATCAAATGAAAGTCAAGCACATTCAAACAAAGCTATTTGATTCAAATGAGAGTCAAATACATTCAAACAAAGCTAATTTAATCAAATGAATTCAAAACACATTCAAACAAAGCTAATTGAAATCAAATAGAGAGTCAAATAAATTCAAACAAAGCTAATTAAATCAAATAAAGTCAAATACATTTTACAAAGCTAATTGAATCAAAATGAAAGTCAAACACATTCTAACAAAGATTTCGAATCAAATGAAAGTCAAATACATTCTACAAAGCTAATTGAATCAAATGAAAGTCAAACACATTCAAATAAAGCTATTTGAATCAAATGAAAGTCAAATACATTCTACAAAGCTAATTGAATCAAATGAAATTCAAACACATTCAAACAAAGCTATTTGAATCAAATGAGAGTCAAATAAATTCAAACAAAGCTAATTAAATCAAATAAAAGTAAAATACATTTTACAAAGCTAATTGAATCAAATGAAAGTCTAACACATTCAAACAAAGCCTTTTAAATCAAATGAAAGTTAAACACATTCAAAAAAAGCTTTTTAATTTAAATGAAAGTCAAACACATTCAAACAAAGCCTTTTTAAATCAAATGAAAGTTAAACACATTCAAAAAAAGCTTTTTTAATTTAAATGAAAGTCAAACACATTCAAACAAAGCTATATAAATCAAATGAAATTGAAATGCATTATACAAAGCAAATTTAATTAAATGAAATTCAAACACATTTAAACAAAGCTATTTGAATCAAATGACAGTCAAATACATTCTACAAAGCTAATTGAATCAATTGAAAGTCAAACACATTCAAACAAAGCTATTTGAATCAAATGAAAGTCAAATACGTTCTACAAAGCTAATTGAATCAAATAAAAGTGAAACACATTCAAACAAAGCTATTTGAATCAAATGAAAGTCAAATACATTCTACAAAGCTAATTAAATCAAATAAAAGTCAAATACATTCTACAAAGCTATTTGAATCAAATGAAAGTCAAATACATTCTGCAAAGCTAATTGAATCAAATAAAAGTCAAACACATTCAAACAAAGCTAATTGAATCAAATGAAAGTCAAATACATTCAACAAAGCTAATTGAATCAAATGAAAGTCAAACACATTTAAACAAAGCTAATTGAATCAAATGAAAGTCAAGCACATTCAAACAAAGCTATTCGAATCAAATGAGAGTCAAATACATTCAACCAAAGCTAATTCAATCAAATAAAAGTCTAATACATTCTACAAAGCTAATTGAATTAAATTAAAGTCAAACACATTCAAACAAAGCTAATTGAATCAAATGAAAGTCAAACACATTCAAACAAAGCTAATTGAATCAAATGAAAGTCAAACACATTCAAAATAAGCTATTTTAATTAAATGAATGTCAAATACATTCTACAAAGCTAATTGAATCAAATGAAAGTCAAACACATTCAAACAAATCTATTTGAAGAAAATGAAAATCAAATACGTTCTACAAAGCTAATTGAATCAAATAAAAGTGAAACACGTTCAAACAAAGCTATTTGAATCAAATGAGAGTCAAATACATTCAAACAAAGCTAATTAAATCAAATAAAAGTCAAATACATTCTACAAAGCTAATTGAATCGAATGAAATTCAAATACATTCTACAAAGCTAATTGAATCAAATAAAAGTCAAACACATTCAAACAAAGCTAATTGAATCAAATGAAAGTCAAATACATTCAACAAAGCTAATTGAATCAAATGAAAGTCAAACACATTCAAACAAAGCTAATTGAATCAAATGAAAGTCAAGCACATTCAAACAAAGCTATTCGAATCAAATGAGAGTCAAATACATTCAAACAAAGCTAATTAAATCAAATAAAAGTCTAATACATTCTACAAAGCTAATTGAATTAAATTAAATTCAAACACATTCAAACAAAGCTAATTGAATCAAATGAAAGTCAAACACATAAAAAACAAAGATTTCGAATCAAATGAAAGTCAAATACATTCTACAAAGCTAATTGAATTAAATGAAAGTCAAACACATTCAAATAAAGCTATTTGAATCAAATGAAAGTCAAATACATTCTGCAAAGCTAATTGAATCAAATGAAATTCAAACACATTCAAACAAAGCTATTTGAATCAAATGAGAGTCAAATAAATTCAAACAAAGCTAATTAAATCAAATAAAAGTAAAATACATTTTACAAAGCTAATTGAATCAAATGAAAGTCAAACACATTCAAACAAAGCCTTTTAAATTAAATGAAAGTCAAACACATTCAAAAAAATCTTTTTAATTTAAATGAAGGTCAAACACATTCAAACAAAGCTATATAAATCAAATGAAAGTGAAATGCATTCTACAAAGCAAATTGAATTAAATGAAATTCAAACACATTCAAACAAAGCTATTTGAATCAAATGACAGTCAAATACATTCTACAAAGCTAATTGAATCAATTGAAAGTCAAACACATTCAAACAAAGCTATTTGAATCAAATGAAAGTCAAATACATTCTACAAAGCTAATTGAATCAAATGAAAGTCAAACACATTCAAACAAAGCTATTTGAATCAATTGAAAGTCAAATACATTTCTACAAAGCTGATGGAATCAAATGAAGGTCAAACACATTCAAACAAAGCTATTTGAATCAAATGAAAGTCAAATACTTTCTACAAAGCTAATTGAATCAAATAAAAGTGAAACACATTCAAACAAAGCTATTTGAATCAAATGAGAGTCAAATACATTCAAAAAAAGCTAATTAAATCAAATAAAAGTCAAATACATTCTACAAAGCTAAATGAATCAAATGAAGTCAAATACATTCTACAAAGCTAATTGAATCAAATGACAGTCAAACACATTCAAACAAAGCTAATTGAATCAAAAGAAAGTCAAATACATTCAACAAAGCTAATTGAATCAAAAGAAAGTGAAGCACATTCTACAAAGCAAATTTAAACAAATGAAAGTCAAACACATTCAAACAAAGCTATTAGAATCAATTGAAAGTCAAATACATTCTACAAAAGCTGATGGAATCAAATGAAATTCAAACACATTCAAACAAAGCTATTTGAATCAAATGACAGTCAAATACATTCTACAAAGCTAATTGAATTCAATTGAAAGTCAAACACATTCAAACAAAACTATTTGAATCAAATGAAAGTCAAATACGTTCTACAAAGCTAATTGAATCAAATAAAAGTGAAACACATTCAAACAAAGCTATTTGAATCAAATGAGAGTCAAATACATTCAAACAAAGCTATATTAAATCAAATAAAAGTCAAATACATTCTACAATGCTAATTGAATAAATGAAAGTCAAATACATTCTACAAAGCTAATTGAATCAAATAAAAGTCAAACACATTCAAACAAAGTAATTGAATCAAATGAAAGTCAAAATACATTCAACAAAGCTAATTGAATCAAATGAAAGTCAAACACATTCAAACAAAGCTAATTTGAATCAAATGAAAGTCAAGCACATTCAAACAAAGCTATTTCGAATCAAATGAGAGTTAAATACATTCAAACAAAGCTAATTAAATCAAATAAAGTCTAATACATTCTATAAAGCTAATTGAATTAAATTAAATTCAAACACATTCAAACAAGCTAATTGAATCAAATGAAAGTCAAACACATACAAACAAAGATTTTGAATCAAATGAAAGTCAAATACATTCTACAAAGCTAATTGAATAAATGAAAGTCAAACACATTCAAATTAAGCTATTTGAATCAAATGAAAGTCAAATACATTCTGCAAAGCTAATTGAATCAAATGAAATTCAAACACATTCAAACAAAGCTATTTGAATCAAATGAGAGTCAAATAAATTCAAACAAAGCTAATTAAATCAAATAAAAGTAAAATACATTTTACAAGCTAATTGAATCAAATGAAAGTCAAACACATTCAAACAAAGCCTTTTTAAATTAAATGAAAGTCAAACACATTCAAAAAAATCTTTTTAATTTAAATGAAGGTCAAACACATTCAAACAAAGCTATATAAATCAAATGAAAGTGAAATGCATTCTACAAAGCAAATTGAATTAAATGAAATTCAAACACATTCAAACAAAGCTATTTGAATTAAATGACAGTCAAAATACATTCTAACAAAGCTAATTGAATCAATGAAAGTCAAACACATTCAAATAAAGCTATTTGAATCAAATGAAAGTCAAATACATTCTACAAAGCTAATTGAATCAAATGAAATTCAAACACATTCAAACAAAGCTATTTGAATCAAATGAGAGTCAAATAAATTCAAACAAAGCTAATTAAATCAAATAAAGTAAAATACATTTTACAAAGCTAATTGAATCAAATATGAAAGTCTAAACACATTCAAACAAAGCCTTTTAAATCAAATGAAAAGTTAAACACATTCAAAAAAAGCTTTTTAATTTAAATGAAAGTCAAACACATTCAAACAAAGCCTTTTAAATCAAATGAAAGTTAAAACACATTCAAAAAAAGCTTTTTAATTTATATGAAAGTCAAACACATTCAAACAAAGCTATATAAATCAAATGAAATTGAAATGCATTATACAAAGCAAATTTAATTAAATGAAATTCAAACACATTCAAACAAAGCTATTTGAATCAAATGACAGTCAAATACATTCTACAAAGCTAATTGAATCAATTGAAAGTCAAACACATTCAAAACAAAGCTATTTGAATCAAATGAAAGTCAAATACGTTCTACAAAGCTAATTGAATCAAATAAAAGTGAAACACATTCAAACAAAGCTATTTGAATCAAATGAAAGTCAAATACATTCTACAAAGCTAATTAAATCAAATAAAAGTCAAATACATTCTACAAAGCTATTGAATCAAATGAAAGTCAAATACATTCTGCAAAGCTAATTGAATCAAATAAAAGTCAAACACATTCAAACAAAGCTAATTGAATCAAATGAAAGTCAAATACATTCAACAAAGCTAATTGAATCAAATGAAAGTCAAAACACATTTAAACAAAGCTAATTGAATCAAATGAAAGTCAAGCACATTCAAACAAAAGCTATTCGAATCAAATGAGAGTCAAATACATTCAACAAAGCTAATTCAATCAAATTAAAAGTCTAATACATTCTACAAAGCTAATTGAATTAAATTAAAGTCAAACACATTCAAACAAAGCTAATTGAATCAAATGAAAGTCAAACACATTCAAACAAAGCTAAATTGAATCAAATGAAAGTCAAACACATTCAAAATAAGCTATTTTAATTAAATGAATGTCAAATACATTCTACAAAGCTAATTGAATCAAATGAAAGTCAAACACATTCAAACAAATCTATTTGAAGAAAATGAAATCAAATACGTTCTACAAAGCTAATTGAATCAAATAAAAGTGAAACACGTTCAAACAAAGCTATTTGAATCAAATGAGAGTCAAATACATTCAAACAAAGCTAATTAAATCAAATAAAAGTCAAAATACATTCTACAAAAGCTAATTGAATCGAATGAAATTCAAATACATTCTACAAAGCTAATTGAATCAAATAAAAGTCAAACACATTCAAACAAAGCTAATTGAATCAAATGAAAGTCAAATACATTCAACAAAGCTAATTGAATCAAATGAAAGTCAAACACATTCAACAAAGCTAATTGAATCAAATGAAAGTCAAGCACATTCAAACAAAGCTATTCGAATCAAATGAGAGTCAAATACATTCAAACAAAGCTAATTAAATCAAATAAAAAGTCTAATACATTCTACAAAGCTAATTGAATTAAATTAAATTCAAACACATTCAAACAAAGCTAATTGAATCAAATGAAAGTCAAACACATACAAACAAAGATTTCGAATCAAATGAAAGTCAAATACATTCTACAAAGCTAATTGAATTAAATGAAAGTCAAACACATTCAAATAAAGCTATTTGAATCAAAATGAAAGTCAAATACATTCTGCAAAGCTAATTGAATCAAATGAAATTCAAACACATTCAAACAAAGCTATTTGAATCAAATGAGAGTCAAATAAATTCAAACAAAGCTAATTAAATCAAATAAAAGTAAAATACATTTTACAAAGCTAATTGAATCAAATGAAAGTCAAACACATTCAAACAAAGCCTTTTAAATTAAATGAAAGTCAAACACATTCAAAAAAATCTTTTTAATTTAAATGAAGGTCAAACACATTCAAACAAAGCTATATAAATCAAATGAAAGTGAAATGCATTCTACAAAGCAAATTGAATTAAATGAAATTCAAACACATTCAAACAAAGCTATTTGAATCAAATGACAGTCAAATACATTCTACAAAGCTAATTGAATCAATTGAAAGTCAAACACATTCAAACAAAGCTATTTGAATCAAATGAAAGTCAAATACATTCTACAAAGCTAATTGAATCAAATGAAAGTCAAACACATTCAAACAAAGCTATTTGAATCAATTGAAAGTCAAATACATTCTACAAAGCTGATGAATCAAATGAAGTCAAACACATTCAAACAAAGCTATTTGAATCAAATGAAAGTCAAATACTTTCTACAAAGCTAATTGAATCAAATAAAAGTGAAACACATTCAAACAAAGCTATTTGAATCAAATGAGAGTCAAATACATTCAAAGCTAATTAAATCAAATAAAAGTCAAATACATTCTACAAAGCTAAATGAATCAAATGAAAGTCAAATACATTCTACAAAGCTAATTGAATCAAATGAAGTCAAACACATTCAAACAAAGCTAATTGAATCAAAAGAAAGTCAAATACATTCAACAAAGCTAATTGAATCAAAAGAAAGTGAAGCACATTCTACAAAGCAACAAATGAAAGTCAAACACATTCAAACAAAGCTATTAGAATCAATTGAAAGTCAAATACATTCTACAAAGCTGATGGAATCAAATGAAATTCAAACACATTCAAACAAAGCTATTTGAATCAAATGAAGTCAAATACATTCTACAAAGCTAATTGAATCAATGAAAGTCAAACACATTCAAACAAAACTATTTGAATCAAATGAAAGTCAAATACGTTCTACAAAGCTAATTGAATCAAATAAAAGTGAAACACATTCAAACAAAGCTATTTGAATCAAATGAGAGTCAAATACATTCAAACAAAGCTAATTAAATCAAAAAAGTCAAATACATTCTACAAGCTAATTGAATAAAATGAAAGTCAAATACATTCTACAAAGCTAATTGAATCAAATAAAAGTCAAACACATTCAAACAAAGTAATTGAATCAAATGAAAGTCAAATACATTCAACAAAGCTAATTGAATCAAATGAAAGTCAAACACATTCAAACAAAGCTAATTGAATCAAATGAAAGTCAAGCACATTCAAACAAAGCTATTCGAATCAAATGAGAGTTAAATACATTCAAACAAAGCTAATTAAATCAAATAAAAGTCTAATACATTCTAAAAGCTAATTGAATTAAATTAAATTCAAACACATTCAAACAAAGCTAATTGAATCAAATGAAAGTCAAACACATACAAACAAAGATTTTGAATCAAATGAAAGTCAAATACATTCTACAAAGCTAATTGAATTAAATGAAAGTCAAACACATTCAAATTAAGCTATTTGAATCAAATGAAAGTCAAATACATTCTGCAAAGCTAATTGAATCAAATGAAATTCAAACACATTCAAACAAAGCTATTTGAATCAAATGAGAGTCAAAATAAATTCAAACAAAGCTAATTAAATCAAATAAAAGTAAAATACATTTTACAAAGCTAATTGAATCAAATGAAAGTCAAACACATTCAAACAAAGCCTTTTAAATTAAATGAAAGTCAAACACATTCAAAAAAATCTTTTTAATTTAAATGAAGGTCAAACACATTCAAACAAAGCTATATAAATCAAATGAAAGTGAAATGCATTCTACAAAGCAAATTGAATTAAATGAAATTCAAACACATTCAAACAAAGCTATTTGAATAAATGACAGTCAAATACATTCTACAAAGCTAATTGAATCAATTGAAAGTCAAACACATTCAAACAAAGCTATTTGAATCAAATGAAAGTCAAACACATTCAAACAATCTATTTAAATTAAATGAATGTCAAATACATTCACAAGCTAATTGAATCAAATGAAAGTCAAACACATTCAAACAAAGCTATTTGAATCAATGAAAGTCAAATACATTCTACAAAGCTGATGAATCAAATGAAAGTCAAACACATTCAAACAAAGCTATTTTGAATCAAATGAAAGTCAAATACTTTCAAAGCTAATTGAATCAAAAAAAGTGAAACACATTCAAACAAAGCTATTTGAATCAAATGAGTCAAATACATTCAAAAAAAGCTAATTAAATCAAATAAAAGTCAAATACATTCTACAAAGCTAAATGAATCAAATGAAAGTCAAATACATTCTACAAAGCTAATTGAATCAAATGACAGTCAAACACATTCAAACAAAGCTAATTGAATCAAAAGAAAGTCAAATACATTCAACAAAGCTAATTGAATC